>NW_019264725.1:221700-223764 GCF_002742605.1 Olea europaea var. sylvestris
CAGTTTCTTGAAGACTTCAAGGAACTTACTGTATTGCTGATCCATTTTGTGCTTTCTCAACCTTTGTGGAAATGGAATCGGAGGCTCATGAGGATTAACAGGATTAGTATTTTTACCCTATAATGTCTTGGAGTTCCTCTTAACCTCATCTTCTGTTGCATTGTCAGTTTGCTCCACACTTCCTTCCTCCAAGATTGGCATTGCTTCCTTGTTGGCTCCCGAACTTGTTACATGTGGTTCCGGCAGTTGTACTCCACTTCTGGTTGTTATAGCCTTTGCATGTTCCTTAGGGTTAACTTCAGTATTGCTGGGTAGGTTTCCCGGTGCTCTACCCGTTATGGAAATTGCTATCTGTCCCACTTGTGTCTCCAAGTTCTTGATCGCTGCACTTTGATCTTGAAGCGTTGTTTCCGTCCTTCGCATAAATTGGTTATTGGCTTCCATGTATTGATTGGTGTGTGTCATAAATTTCTCGAACATGTCCTCCAAATTTGGCTTTTTGTCTTGCTGCTGATATTGCCCTTGTGGTCTATTTTGATTCTGGTTGCTCCAAGAGAAATTTGGGTGTTTTCTCCAGCCTTGATTGAAAGTTTCTGAATGTGGGTTATTTTGCTGGCGCTGACCCCATTGTGCAAATTCAGCATGTTCTACTCCTTGTGCCAGAATTGGGCAAGTAGCAGTATTGTGATCTGCTCCACATTCTTCACAACTCTGCTTCACAACTTGCTTAGCAGTGGCGGTTTGTGAAATGCTTTCAACCTTAAGGAATAAGGAATCTATTTTCGCCGACAGTGCTGAGTAAGTACCTACTTCATACACCCCAGGTGCTCTATTCTGAACTACTCGATCTGTAGACCACATAGCTGAAGTTGTAGCCATCCATTCAAACAACTCCCAGGCCCCGTCAATTGTTCTTGTAGAGATAGACCCGTCAGATGATGCATCCACCATACTCTTGAATGATGGGAGTAATCCAGTGTAGAAAAACCTGATCTGAGTCTTCTTGTCAAAGCCATGTTGTGGGCACTTCCTTAACATGTTCTTGAAACGGTTCCAAGCCTCTTCAAATGATTCTGACTCGATCTGGTTGAATATTGAGATGTCATGCCGCATTTTAGCTACTTTAGCGGCGAGAAGAACTTGGTGCAGAATTTATGAGCTAGCTTGTTCCAAGTGGTGATGCTTCCGACAGGGAGTGAATCCAGCCATTCGAGTGCTTTATCCCTTAAGGTGTGCGGGAACAAACGCAGTCTTATAGCATCATCAGAGATACCTTTGTATCTGAAGTGTTGACACATATCAAGAAATCGAGATATGTGTGTATGCGGATTCTCACTAGCCATCCCATGGTATTGATGCCCATTCTGAAACAGTTGAATCACGTTTGTCTTCAGTTGGAAGTTCGGTTGCCCAAATGGAGGATATACAATACTAGATTGACTTTGCACCACCAATGGTGCCATGAAATCCCCAAGTACCGTATTTCCATCCTCTTCCACTGCCACACCTTCATTGAGTGGAATTCCCGGTCGATTTTGCTTGTTAGCCATTTGTTGCACCACTCTTGCTTCCCTTTGCATGTGACGGAATGTGCGTTCAATCTTTGGATCTATAGGGACCAAGTCTTGATCAGGTGCTCCTTGCATGCAAGCCCTGATATGGCAAAATTACACAAAAAGTCAATATAAAATAACAATTAAATAAATCTAGTAAAATTAATAAGTACTAAAATAAATAAGTTCGAATTAGTGTCACAAAAGTTAGAATTAAATCTTAAATTTCATCCCCGGCAACGACGCCAAAAACTTGTTCGCATAATTATTTCTTCTCGATTTTAAAACCCACCGCAAGTGTACGGTTCGTTAACAAGTAGTAAAGTGGACTATGAGTCCAAGTATCGTTCCCACGAGGATTAAGTTAGCTCTAGTTAAACTAATGTGACCTTAACCGAATCAAGTTGAATGAAAATTTGGTTTAAATGTGAAAACCCTAATTTTGGGAGAAATCCCCAATTCGAAACCCTAATTGCAAGAAAACCCTAAATTTCAAAATTGGAAACCCTAA
>NW_019264725.1:223997-277426 GCF_002742605.1 Olea europaea var. sylvestris
ATGGAAATTTAAATCATCAAAAGGTTCATCAAACTCCTAATGAACAAAAACCTTAGCCTATCATATTTTGAAGAAAATTACAAAAATTCAATAAAGGAGAAGACATCACCCTATTATAATTATTGCTTGAAATCTTCAACCTTGATGAAATCCTCCTTCTTCTTGCATAAATTCTTGGATCTTTATGTTCTTGTGTGCCTCTTTTCTCCCCAAAAACGTCTACCCCAGTTCTGGACATATTTTAGGGTATATATAGCGTGTCCAATTTAGGTAAGAAAGGAGTTGGAGTCGAAAAAGGAAACTGCAGAAATTCACCCGAAGTTTCTTCTATGCGACCGCATAGAAGAAACCTATGCGGTCGCATAGGTCATTTGAGTTGCCCAATTTTTTTCCCTGTAACCATCTATGCGACCGCATAGATGGTTACACTATGCGGTCGCATAGATGTAACCAACTATGTGATTTTTACATTTTGATCCCTGAACTTCCTTGTTGCTTCTCTTGACTTCTTTTTTCGATTTCTTCATCTTTTCAACAAATTTTGTCTTCCAATTGATGATTGAGACCATCAATTCTCATGCCCCTCATTCGGCACATCTTTTGAGTATTTGCGCTTTAGTCCTCCAACTTTCAATTGTCTTCATTTCAGTCCCTCTTCAATACTTTCTTCTTCCATTTGTTTTGCTTTGTCATTGAGCTCATACTTGGCATGTTTTCACTCTCGTTTTGCATTTAGCTCAACTTCTCAGTATTTGCACCTTTGGTCCTTGAACTATCAAATTGTTGCATTTTGGTCCTTCTTCGGCTCTTTTCTCCTGAATTCCACAATTTCCATTGAATTACCTACAATGCATGAATTTAACTGGATTAAATCAAAATTCAACCATTTTATCCATATTTAAGTCATGTTTATGAACCAATTAAGTGTGTAAAAATACACTTATCAATACCGTGAGCCATACTTGATTTCTTGAGAGTTTGATTTTAGTTTTAGACATTAACTCATATATTCAAAATGATACTATTTTATAAGTTTTGTTTGTCAAACCGTTTATGATGACGTCACAAAACGACATTATTTTAGATTAATTTATTGGTAAAAATAGTCATATGTGATAAAATTAATTTAGAATCTTCTGTTGTGTTTTAAAATCTATCCATAACAACGGAGTAAGGAGTCGTCACTAGATTTTATTGATAATTCATTAATTAATTTTCCCAATAGTAGAAGTAAAATCAATACCCTACACTAAATAAAAATAAACGAAAGTCTGGTTTGTTTCTTTCTATTAGAATTTTGGGGTGATCCGAATTCTTTTGTTGAAATAATTGTAGAATTCTAATTGAAGTGCACATCAAGAGGAATTTTAGTTGAAATGCTTTGAGAAATCCTATTCAAGTTTAATTGTCAAATTCTATTTAAAGTTCCATTTTGAAGCCTATTGAGAGTTGGACTTGAAGAGTTCAAATAAGGAAACTTTTAGTCATTTTATTTTATCTATAAATCTACTTTTAGGGATTGATTTTTTTCTATAAATATGAGGCTCCTTTGTCAGTTTTGTGGGAAGCAATTTTGTTAAGTTGTACTTATTTTCTCTATATTATTCAGTAATGAGTATCATTCCTCTACGATTAACCATTTTTGTTCTTCTTTACTTTAAATCTTGTTTTCGTGGTGTGATTCTGTTTACTTCAATATTGTCATTAAATCACATTCTTTACAATCCAGTTTGGATCAGTAAGTGGTATCAGAGCTTCTGCGCCCAACAAGTGGTATCAGAGTTTGGTTCCTTTCATAGATTGATTGAGATTTTTCGGGATGACTAGGTTGAAGTATGCTATTCTACAACTAGATCACAATATAAGGTTTTATTTGCGGTAAGTAAAGATGAGGGTTGTTCTGGCACAATTGGATTTGGACGATGCGTTGCTGGATTTTGAGAAGATGCCAACTAATTGGACAACAGAGGAGAAACAATGGAAGGATCGGAAGGCTGCATTATTTTAGATTAATTTATTGGTAAAAATAGTCATATGTGATAAAATTAATTTAGAATCTTCTGTTGTGTTTTAAAATCTATCCATAACAACGGAGTAAGGAGTCGTCACTAGATTTTATTGATAATTCATTAATCTAATTTTCCCAATAGTAGAAGTAAAATCAATACCCTACACTAAATAAAAATAAACGAAAGTCTGGTTTGTTTCTTTCTATTAGAATTTTGGGGTGATCCGAATTCTTTTGTTGAAATAATTGTAGAATTCTAATTGAAGTGTACATCAAGAGGAATTTTAGTTGAAATGCTTTGAGAAATCCTATTCAAGTTTAATTGTCAAATTCTATTTAAAGTTCCATTTTGAAGCCTATTGAGAGTTGGACTTGAAGAGTTCAAATAAGGAAACTTTTAGTCATTTTATTTTATCTATAAATCTACTTTTAGGGATTGATTTTTTTCTATAAATATGAGGCTCCTTTGTCAGTTTTGTGGGAAGCAATTTTGTTAAGTTGTACTTATTTTCTCTATATTATTCAGTAATGAGTATCATTCCTCTACGATTAACCATTTTTGTTCTTCTTTACTTTAAATCTTGTTTTCGTGATATGATCTTGTTTACTTCAATATTGTCATTAAATCACATTCTTTACAATCCAGTTTGGATCAGTAAGTGGTATCAGAGCTTCTGCGCCCAACAAGTGGTATCAGAGTTTGGTTCCTTTCATAGATTGATTGAGATTTTTCGGGATGACTAGGTTGAAGTATGCTATTCTACAACTAGATCACAATATAAGGTTTTATTTGCGGTAAGTAAAAATGAGGGTTGTTCTGGCACAATTGGATTTGGACGATACATTGCTGGGTTTTGAAAAGATGCCAGCTGATTGGACAATGGAGGAAAAACAATGGAAGGCTGTATCATTCATTCATCTTCATTTATCTAACAATATTCTGCAAGATGTCTTGAAGGAAAAGACGGCGGCTGCTTTGTGATTGAGACTAGAGTAGGTATGTATGACTAAGAGTCTTACCAATAAATTAGCTCTTAAGCAGAAGCTGTATTCCTATCGCATAGTGGAAGGAGGATCGTTGGACGATTACATTGCCGTATTTAAGGAAATAGTTGCAGATTTGGAAACTTTGGAGGTTAAGTACGATGAAGAGGATCTTGCCTCGATCCTATTGCGTTCGTTGCCTGGTTTTTATACGTCATTTCGGACACCATCTTGTGTAGCCGAGATATTTTGACTATAGACGATGTCTATGATACTTTGCACTCAAAGGAGAAGATGAAGTATTTGGTTGGAGCTACATCAAGGGATGGGGAAGCTCCTGTATCTCAAGGTGGTCGACGGAGAGGCGGATCGAAACTTAACTTTAACAATGTGTATTGTTACTACTGTAAACGGAAGAGACATATTCGGAAGAATTGCGATATGTTGGAGGCTAGAGGTGATTTAGCTGCAAATCGTGGAGTGCAACCTTTGACTTTAGACGAAACCAATGTAGTTGAGGATTTTTCAGATGGGGGAGATGTGACGTTCACCGTGGTATCTGATGTGGAATCTAGGCTTGACGAATAGTGGATTCTTGATTCAGCATGTTCGCATCATATGTGTTCCATTAGGAATTTATTTTAGACAAATGAGGTTGTTCAGCAAGATGGAGTTGTAATGGAAAACAACCAGTCCTGTCGCATTACTGGAATCGATCGGGTCAAATTGCGATTACAGGATGGGATAGTCAGAACACTTGGCCAAGTTCGAGATATTCCATATTTGAAGAGGAATCTCACCTCGCTGAGTGCCCTGGATGTAAAAGGGTATAAATTCTTTGGAGGAGGTGGAGTCTTGAAAGTTCGAAAGGGAGTCCGGGTTGTACTGGATGGATGGAGTAGATCCCAGTTGTATATTTTGCGAGGGAGTGAAGAACCAGTTAAGAGGAAACATTTGAACAAGTTTAGAACTGTGGTAGAAGTTCAATTTGGTATAGTACCTCTTGTGTTGGGCTCTGAGTTGGTTCTGAACACTGCTAGGCAAAGCATTGGTGATTCCGCTTTGCCACCAATTTCAGCGGGTACACTATATTCAGTTGCTAGGGTTGTTCTCTCGAGCGTAAGTACTATAGTGTCAATAATCTCTGGGATGCTTCTAGGGACACTGAAAGCGACATTTCCAGCAAGGGGCCTTCTGATTAAGCATCTGGTTTGGTTCTTGCTACAGAGTGTGCTTCGACCCTGGACGTCGGGCAGAGGACGATTGTTTGGTTTATATAGAGTGTTTGATTACTGCGTTAAGGAGATTGGCTAGTTCATTTCGACACAGACGGATTTGAAATCTAGGAGTTTCGTTCGATTGCACCGAAATTCGTGCCAAGATGGAGATTGTTAAAATTTTGGGATGACTCGAATTATTTTGTTAAAATAATTGTAGAATTCTAATTAAAATGTACATCAAGAGGAATTCTAATTGAAATGCTTTGAGGAATCTTATTCAAATTTAATTGTCAAAATCTATTTAAAGTTCTATTTTGAAACCCATTGGGTGTTAGAATTTGAGTTGGACTTGAAGAGTTTAAATAAAAAAACTTTTAGACATTTTATTTTATCTACAACTCTACTACTAGGGATAGATTTTTTTCCTATAAATATGAGGCTCCTCTGTCTATTTTGTGAGAAGTAATTTTGCTGAGTTGTACTTGTTTTCTCCAATTATTCAGTAATAATCATCGTTCTTCTGCGATTAACCATTTTTGTTCTTCTTTACTTTAAATCTTATTTTCGTGGTGTGATTCTGTTTACTTCAATATTGTCATTAAATCTTATTCTTTACAATTCGGTTTGGGATCAACAAGTGGTATCGGAGCTTCCGCGCCCAGCACATTCAATTTTTTTATTTTTTATTTTCAATTTTCACCAATAGGAAGCAAATGAACAAGGGTCAATAATATTTTTAGTCATTAAAGTTTGATTAAAGTATCAATTAGCTGGTCGCCTAACTTTAATTTGTCACAATCATTAATCGACTTCAATTTCCCTCCTAAACTTCCACCCCGCTTTCTGAGTAAAAACACCACCTATCATGTCAATGGGTGAAAATCTTGAAATGAGAGATGAATACTTCTTCAGTATGCTCCGTCGGATGAATGATACATCTATTTTTAAACATGATTTAATTTCAAACTTACAATTGCAACATAATTAGATGGCATGTTTACTGATAAATACATTGCATATTTTTATGATCGTTAATATTCATGTAGAGTTGTGACATTAAATTTAGTAACGATGGATAATGGAGTGACTATTGAGATTTTACTGAAAGTTCAATGACTAAAAATGTAATCAATCCTACTAAGAATCCTAGAATTTTTCGAATGGCTCATAAAGGCAAATATGTTGATCTAAGTTCATTGAATTTCTAAGAAAGTATTTATTTATTTAGTTTTGCAGGATTGAAGAAAGTATTATTAAATCAACACTAACTGTTTTCTAATATAATTTAACAAGGCGAAAAAAAAAATAAAAAAATCTTGCAATTAGCTAGTAAAGTGAAAATGGTTAATTGATTTATTTTTTTTATTTTGAACTCTAGTTTATACAAGTTAGTGAGGTCATGCACTGAACACCCAATTGTGTAGAAAGGGACGAAAGAAGAGGTTCAGAGAAAGGTTTGTGAAGATATTAGTAATTTGACAGTGGAGAAAACAAACCAAACATGGAGATGATCTCAAAAATAAAAATAAAAATGAAAATTTTGAATGAAATAGAAGTCAATTTTGATATGCTTGGAACAAGAATGGAACTCAATATTATAAACCATGTGAAGAACATTTGTGTTGTCACAAAAGAGAAATTGAGGCGTTGTAGAAAGGAGGCAATGTTGTCAGGGGGAAACTAGAGCAGTCCAGCATATACGACTTCGACACTTGAACGAACAAACAACAATAGTTTATTTCTTTGACCTCCAAAAAAATACATTTTATATCAAGATAAACATCATAACAATTCCTGCTATGAGTGAACGGGCAACCTATCTAGCAAACGCTTGAGAACGCATAAAATAAAATAAGCTTTGAGATATATAGTAGTTGTTTACACAGTTCTAGTGACATATGAATTTATAAGAGTTTGACTTATTCCATTTAAAGACGAGTAAAAAGAAAGCCACAAAGACATTCAAACTAAGTTGAGAGACTACTTTGTGCTTATAGAGAAAGAAACGCAATTTGCAAACATCAAGGAGAAGTTTTCATTAATAAAGCCAATAAGTTAGTCCATGTATATGGTTACTTAAAGACGTTGAAGAAATGTATTTTCTACATCTAGTTATTTTATTTTCAATTTTGAACTTACTAGAATAGAATGAACGAGGTGAATACTAGTGGGTTGAATATCTAGATAGGAAGTTACAATAATATCAAAAACTTGAAATTTGATCGAATTCTTTGACAATTAAGTGAGCTCATCTTCTTTTTATTTTAATTAAAATGAAATAATTCAATTTTTAGCTAACAACATTGGTGTTGAGGGACGAGGAACAAGTGTCCAAGTCTGGTTGCAATGAAAAGCTTGGACCCTACCATGTCGGCCATCAACTCTTGTTGCTGGGTCATCTAGGCCATGTGTTCTACGAGCCAATGACTTCACTATTGGACTTGTGACGTCTCTTCTTTTTCGATATGACTCCTTCACATGAGTCATGAGATATGTCGGTTGCAATCTCAAAAGCATTATTAGAAATTGTCTAGAACTTTGTTGTACGTGTTAAAGTTGGTCATTCACGATTTTATATTATAGATATAGATTCATTGTTGATCATTCTCTTTGTTCCTTTTATCTTGGATATCTCATTTAGAATATTTCATATTCTTTTCAATACTGTACCCAAGGTATGTACCACTTGTGATTGGTGAGAACGTTTCTTTCAAAACTTAGATTAGCGCTTCGCGGGAGTACTGAAGTTCTCGAGTATATGAGATATGAGAGACGATGTGTTAAGAAGTTCTTTTTATTATAAATAAAGATTACTTGAATGTATGATTATGAGATAATTTGGAAAAAAAATGTGTTTCAAGAATAAAAAGTACCCCATGATTACTAAAATTGATACTAAAATTGATTATCACACAGTGCTTACACTCGATAAAAGACCCAAATAAGCTACTTATAAGTTTGGCCAAACCTTTTATTCCACAACATACACCATAAAGTAAAGCAAGAAAAAGCACATTATAGATTAGTGCCAAATTCCAACCTATGTGAAAGGAACGGAGAATCTGCAATTCTTGGAAACCAGAAGGCAACACAAAGAGCATTTAGAATCGGCCAGCGTAGAAACGCCAAACCTTTTTTAGCATTAGATCTTTATCACTCGAGTACCTTCAAAATTCAGGCACAGGTCGATCCTCGTCCGATGGTGGTGCCAAAATCCAGTCTCCATTTTCATCAAGAATCATCCCTTTATTCTTCTCAATCCACCAAGAACCTGGAATCAAATAGTCATCATTTAAAATGGCACTGGACTTATTCACCAAAGCCAAACTCCTTTTCACTTTCAGTTCAAATTCCCCTTCACTACCATTCCAACCCGCCACAACATGAAGCATAGCCTGCAAATTATGCCAGTCACTCGGATTCCTCGAGTCCTTTAAACTTGGCGATTTTCTGTTGTCAATCTCCAGCTCGATTCCTGTATTCGAATATCCCAGTAATCGACTCGGATAATGCGGAATCAGATCGATCTCGTTCTTGATATGTAGCACATTCAGATTTCGATATTTGTTCAATCTTTCATTGAAAGCCTTGTTCCCAACTTGAGGACTTCCAAAAACAATAGCAGAAACTGGGATATCAGTAACCCCGTTTTCGACTAGATCGAATGCTGATAAAATTGCTACACTTGCCCCAAGACTATGCCCTGTTAATATTATGCTCAGATCTTCATCTTTATACTGGTCTCTCAGTGCATTAATCTTAGCCAAAAGCTGTTCTCTTGCACTCAATTTTGTGAAAGGTGAATTGGGATCATTAGAAACGTAGATTGTAAGCCAACCGTTCATTACTTTTGGCTCATTCTCGTCTTCATCACTACTGCTACTGTCATCCGGGCTCTTTTTTTCCCATGGTTTAGGGCGCAACAATGGCTCGGCTGACTCTGGTCTAGCTCCCAACACATCAAGCCATTCGTAATTCCTTGAGGTACCGCGCCAAACAACATAAGCTTCCCTACGGCCTAGTACTCGGCTAACTTCATCGGTCGTCACAGCAATGTAGCCTATCCAGTTTGATTCACGATCCCAGGCTTCTCTTGATAGGGAATGCAAGAAGAGAGCTTGAAAGAAGTCGACTTTTGCAGTTGCATAGAGGAAACAGTAGACTTGATAATCAGAAGCTGATTCGAGCATGACTTTGTTAAAGAATGCGTTCTTGCCATATCTGCTGCTGCCAGCGTACTTGGAGTTCCCATCATTGTTGAAGGCGTCATAGGTGGCTTGGCAGAAGTCGCCACAGCGAAGGATTAGGCGACGGAGGCTGAAGCTCAGAGGGTCGAGGAGGCCGTTCCAGTCGTCGCGGCCGAGAAGTTCCGGCCATGTTGGCTCTGTTTGAGATGAGTCCACCATGGTTCTTTGCGGATAAGAATTTGAGGTGAATGCAATGTGGGATCCTAGGCAATTACCTGTGGTTCTGTGGAGGAGAGCGCCAAATGATATGGCAACTTGAAATTTGGACCGCACATATCAACTTCTTGCTGTCCACCAATAAATGGTTGACACATCATTTTACATTAAAGTGTCACCTAATTTTTGAGGCATTTTCAAGAATATCCAATTTTAAGAGTATGAGTTGAAAAATGTCCACTCATTTGAATTTAGTGTCAATTTGTCTATTATGCCCTTAATGAAAAGCTACATTTTGAAATGGTATTTTCGATATTTTAAATATCATTCTCGACATTTTGATTTTTTTATCAATTTGTCAAGAATTTTGAGAAGTGGCTTCCATGAAAAGTTATATTAAAATAAATTCGGACGACAAAAAAAGAAAAAGAAAATATAATACTTTAAAAAAATAACGTGAAAACAAAAAATATGATACTTTTAAAAAAAAAAAAAAAATCACGTCTCCGTGACATGGAGACATTCTCGACATTTGCCACCGTGTCACGGAGACATTCTCGACATTACTAATGTCATTCTCGACATTTGAATACCGTGTCATTAAAAAAAAAAAATTGAAAAAATCCCGTCTCCGTGACACGGACAAGTAATAGCCCTTAATGAAAAGCTACATTTTGAAATGGTATTTTCGATATTTCAAATGTCATTCTCGACATTTTGATTTTTTTATCAATTTGTCACGAATTTTGAGAAGTGGCTTCCATGAAAAGTTATATTAAAATAAATTCGGACGACAAAAAAAGAAAAAGAAAATATAATACTTTAAAAAAATAACGTGAAAACAAAAAATATGATACTTTTAAAAAAAAAAAAATCACGTCTCCGTGACACGGAGACATTCTCGACATTACTAATGTCATTCTCGACATTTGAATACCGTGTCATTAAAAAAAAAATTGAAAAAATCCCGTCTCCGTGACACGGACAAGTACCTCCGTGTCACGGTGACATTCTCGACGTTACATATGTCATTCTCGACATTTGAACGTTTCATTTGTCTAGAATGACATTTTATTTTGAACATAACATTTCTCGACATTTGAAAATATCGTTCTCGACATTTCTGAGTCAACGAAAAATATAGCATTTATTGTGATTTGACATGTATACTTTTGAAATAAATATAGCAGGTTATGTGTCAAAATTTTATTCGTCAATAACAATTTTACAAAAATGTCCATTTTTTTGTCGTAGTGTGGAATAAAAAATTGTTAATAAGGGTATTTTGGTCTAAATTTTTTCAAATTGGACATTTTTGCAATGGTTTGCAATAATTGACATTTTTGCAAATGACTAAGTAAAAATTGACATTTGACAAAATTTCCTCATCTTAAAACTCCAACAAAGATGGGTGGATAATTAAAATGATAGGGTGATTGAATAAGGAAACCTTTGGAAAGCCTCCTAATAGAACATTAAGATAGATGGGTTTAACGAGGCAACGTTCTATTACTCCAATTTAATTATAGTTATTTGAGCTTTTTTCCTTCATTTGGTATATTTATCTTCGCAAACAAAGGTGTAGTGATAAAAAGTTTGTAACTGTTTCGATTAATGGCTTAAGGAATTTCTACTTTGGTAAGAGACTTCTTGAATTGACATTGGCTCTAATATTGATCCAATGGTGTATGCGGTGAGCCATATTTAATTTCTCGAGAGTTTGAATTTAGTTTTAGACCCTGCATCTCCCTCTCCAGGCTCCAATCGAGCAAGCTACTCCACACATCATGGTGAGTCGTCATAGTTGTTTGCTGTATTTTCTATAAGAATTGCAAGCAATATTTTTGTTTTACTCATTTTACTTCATTTTAGATAATGTAAATGTTTCACAAGTTAACCTGTTACATATATTAAAAAAGCCACTTGAACGATCCCCCTGGACATCCAGGGATTGTTCAAGCAATAGCCCCCTTTATTTGTTGAAAAAGGCCGTTGGGATAGGCCCAAAAACAGTGCCAAATGGCGCCCCCTGTTTTGGCCCTATTTTCAAGCGCATTTGTTTTGGGTAATGATTGAACCAATTGAATTGATTAAGGAGTGGACATGATGTTGTCATTTCTTGTTGACATGACTAGACTTGTTTACCCTAATCGTGAAATGCCAATTTACCTTCTTTGTTTTCTCATAGACAATAGGGGTAGCTCAATCTCAAGTTACACTTATTAATCAATTGGTATTTGGAATGAAATAATGAATATATTTTTAAATTATGATGCATTGATATAATCATTGACATAATACTAGACGACACTCTATCATTAAACTATATCAAATACAATCAATTTTTTCTTCTAATCATATCTTGCCAACTAACATTATGTCGCTCCATCTGTCAACCACTTTATGTTTATGTCAAAGTGGCATAACCCTATGTTTTAAGATTATCATGGAAATTAAGATGTCGTTTAAATGTCTATATGCTAAGAAAATGTTTATGAAATCAATACTGATTTGTTCATTTATCGGCCTCCCTCTCTCTCAGGGTCACATATTCCCAAGACATAAACTCATATATTCAAAATGATACCATTTTATAAGTTTTGTTTGTCAACAGTCATGATGACGTCACAAATGACATTAGTTTAAATTAATTTATTGGCAAAAATAGTCATGTGATAAAATTTATTTACAATCTTCTATTGTTGTCAAAAATCTATCATTGATATCTATCCATAACAATGGGGGTAAGGAGTCGTCACTAGATTTTATTGATAAATCATAAATCTAATTTTCTCCCAATAGTTGAAGTAAAATCAATACCCTACACTAAATACAAATAAACACAAGTCTGGTTTGTTTCATTCAATTTTTTTATTTTTATTTTTTAATTTTCACCAATAGGAAGCAAATGAACAAGGGTTGATAATATTTTTGGTCATTAAAGTTTGATTAAAATATCAATTAGCTGGTCGCGTAACTTTAATTTGTCGTAATCATTACTCGATTTCAATTTCCATCCTAAACTTTTGTCCCCGGCTTTCTGAGTAAAAACACCCCCAATCATGTCAATGGGTGAAAATCTTGAAATGAGAGATGAATACTTTTCGAGTATGCTCTGTCGGATGAATGATACATCTATTTTTTAACATGATTTATCTTCAAACTTTACAATTGCAACATAGTTAGCTGGCATATTTATTGAGAAATACATCGCATATTTTTATCATTTTTAATATTCATGTAGAATTGTGACATTAAATTTAGTAACGATGGATAATGGAGTGACTATTGAGATTTTACTGAAAGTTCAATGACTAAAAATGAAATTAATCCTACTAAGAATCCTAGTATTTTTCTTACGGTGCACAAAGGCATGTTTGCCTAAGTTCATTGAATTTCAAAGAAAGTATTTATTTATTATTTTGCAGAATTGAAGAAAGTATTATTAAATCAAGACTCATCGTTTTCTAATATAATTAAAAAAAAAAAAAAAAACTCTTGCGATTATTAAAGTGAAAATGGTTGATTTATTTATTTTGAACTCGAGTTCATACAAGTTAGTGAGGTCATGCACTAAACACCCAATTTGTGTGAAAAAGGGACGAAAGAAGAGGTCAGAGAAAGGTTTGTGAAGATATTAGTAATTTGACATTGGAGAGAACATACCAAACATGGAGATGACCTAAAAAATAAAAATAAAATTGAAATTTTTGAATGAGATGAAGTAAATTTTGTTATGTTTGGAACAAGAATGGAACTCAATATTATTAACCATGTGAAGAACATTTGTGTTGTCACAAAAAAGAAATTGAAGGCGTTGTAGAAAGAAGGCAATGTTGCCAGGGCGAAAGCCGCGAAACTACACTTGAACAAACAATAATAGTTGATTTTTTTGACCTCAAAAAAGTACAATTTGTATCAAGATAAACATGATAACAATTTTTGTTGAGTGAATAGACAACCTATCTAGTAAATGTTTGAGAACGCATAAAGTAAAATGAGCTTTGAGATAGATAATAATCGTCAACTTGCACAGTTCTACTGGAATATCAATTTATAACAATTTGACTTATTGCATCGAAAGACGAGTAAAAAGAAAGCCTCAAAGACATATCAACTAAGCTAAGAGACTACTTTGAGCATATAGAAAAAGAAACGCAATTTGCAAGCATCAAGGAGAAGTTTTCATTAATGGAGCCAATAAGTTAGTTCTTGTATATGGTTACTTAAAAACGTTGAAAAAACGCATTTTCTCCATTTAGTTATCTTATTTTCAATTTTGGACTTACTAGAATAGAATGAACGAGGTGAATATTAGTGGGTTGAATATCTAGATAGGAATTTACAATAATATCTAAACTTGAAATTTGATCGAATTCTTTGACAATTAAGTGAGCTCATCTTCTTTTTATTTTCATGAAATAATTCAGTTTTTAGCTAACAACATTGGTGTTGAGGGACGAGGAACAAGTGTCCAAGTCTGGTTGCAATGAAAAGCTTGGACCCTACCATGTCGGCCATCAACTCTTCTTGTTGGGTCAATCACAAGGCAATGTGTTCCACGAGCAAATGACTTCACTATTGGACTTGTGACATCTCCTCTTTTTCGATTTAACTCCTTCACATTAGAGTCATGAGACATGTCGGTTGCAATCTCAAAAGCATTATTAGAAATTGTCTAGAACTATGTTGTACGTGTTAAAGTTGGTCATTCACGATTTTATATTATAGATATAGATTCATCGTCGATTCTTCCTATCGTTCCTTTTATCTTGGATATCTCACTTAGAATGATTAGCATTCTTTTCAATATTGTGCCCATGGTATGTACTGCATGTGATCGGTGAGAACGTTTCTTTCAAAACTTAGATTAGCGCTCAGTGTGAGTGCTGAAGTTCTCGAGTATATGGGATATGAGAGATGATGTGTTAAGAAATTCTTTTTATTATAAATAACGATTACTTGAAAGTATGATTATGAGATAATTCTTGAAAAAAGTGTTTCAAGAATAAAAGTACACGATGATCACTAAAATTGATTATCACACATGCTTACACTCAATAAAAGACCCAAATAAGCTACTTATAAGTTTAGCCAAACATGCCTTCATTCCACAACATACCTGATAAAGTAAAGCAAGAAAAAGCACATTATAGATTAGTGCCAAATTCCAACCTAAGTTAAAGGAACAGAGAATCTACAATTCTTGGAAACCAGATGGCAACACAGAGCATTTAGAATCGGCCAGCGTAGAAACGCCAAACCTTTTATAGCATTCGATCTTCATCACTCGAGTACCTAATGCATGAGCTCAAGAGTGGCATGGAGTCGTGACCACTTCAAAATTCAGGCACGGGTTGATCCTCGTCCGATAGTGGTTCCAAAATCCAGTCTCCATTTTCATCAAGAACCATCCCTTTATTCTTCTCAACCCCCAGTTAAAAACGGGGTAACTGATATCCCAGTTTCTGCTATTGTTTTTGGTAGTCCTCAAGTTGGGAACAGGGCTTTCAATGAAAGATTGAACAAATATCAAAATCTGAATGTGCTGCATATCAAGAACGAGATTGATATGATTCCGCATTATCTGAGTCCATTACCGGGATATTCGAATACTGGAATCGAGCTGGAGATTGACAACAGAAAATCTCCAAGTTTGAAGGAATCGAGCAATCCGAGTGACTGGCATAATTTGCAGGTTATGCTTCATGTTGGGGCGGGTTGGAATGGTAGTGAAGGGGAATTTGAACTGAAAGTGAAGAGGAGTTTGGCTTTGGTGAATAAATCCAGTGCCATTTTAAATGATGAGTATTTGATTCCTGGTTCTGCGAATGCTGATAAAATTGCTAAACATGCACCAAGACTATGCCCTGTTAATATTATGCTCAGATCTTCATCTTTATACTGGTCTCTCAGTGCATTAATCTTAGCCAAAATCTGTTCTCTTGCACTCAATTTTGTGAAAGATGAATTGGGATCATTAGAAACGTAAATTGTAAGCCAACAGTTCATCACTTTTGGCTCATTCTCGTCTTCATCACTACTGCTACTGTCATCTGGGCTCCTTTTTTCCCATGAGTTAGGGCGCAATAATGGATCGGCTGACTCTGGTCTAGCTCTCAACACATTAAGCCATTCGTAATTCCTTGAGGTACCGCACCAAACGACATAAGCTTCCCTACGGCCTCGTACCCTGCTAACTTCATCGGTCGTCACAGCAGTGTAGCCTATCCAGTTTGTTTCTCGATCCCAGGCTTCTCTTGACAGGGAATGCAAGAAGAGAGCTTGAAAGAAGTTGACTTTCGCAGTTGTGTAGAGGAAACTGTAGACTTGATAATCAGAAGCTGATTCCAGCATGACTTTGTTAAAGAATGAGTTCTTGCCATATCTGCTGCTGCCAGCGTACTTGGAGTTCCCATCATTGTTGAAGGCGTCATAGGTGGCTTGGCAGAAGTCGCCACAGCGGAGGATTAGGCGACGAAGGCTGAGGCTCAGAGGGTCGAGGAGGCCGTTCCAGTCATCACGGCCGAGAAGTTCCGGCCATGTTGGCTCTGTTTGAGGTGAGTCCACCATGGTTCTTTGCGGATAAGAATTTGGGGTGAATGCAATGTAGATCCTAGGCAATTACTTCTAACTGTGGTTGGAAGTGGGTTTGTGGAGTGGAGTGGAGTGGAGTGGAGTGTCAAATGATAATGCAACTTGAAATTTGAATAGGACGGCATATTTTGGACAACATATCTCAACTCTTTGCTATTGAATTTAGTGTTCACCAATAAATAATCGACACATCATTTTACATTAAAGCGTTACATAATTTTTAGCACAAGTAACACTAAGAGAAAATTTGAATATATTAATGTAAAATGATGTGTCAATCATTTATTGGATGGATAATGAATGAGATAGCAACTTTTAGATAGCCGATCTCAACTCCAACAAGGATAGGTGGATAAGAATTTTGGGGTGAATGCATTGTGAGATCCTAGCCAATTACTTATAGGTGTCGTTAGAAGTGGTTTTGTGGAGTGGAGTAGAGAGTAAAATGATAAGGTAAATTGAAATTTGAAAAGGACGGCAAATTTTGGACATCATATCTCAA
Organism: Olea europaea var. sylvestris; assembly: GCF_002742605.1. NCBI lineage: Eukaryota > Viridiplantae > Streptophyta > Magnoliopsida > Lamiales > Oleaceae > Olea > Olea europaea. Next base: position 239,712 of record NW_019264725.1, read on the forward strand.
CTCTTTGCTCTCCAATTTACTATCCACCAATAAATGATCGACCTATCATTTTACATTAAAGTATCACATAATTTTAAGCACAAGTGACAGTAAAAGAAAAGTTGGATATATTAATTTAAAATGATGTATCAATCACTTATTGGATGGATAACAAATTGTACAACAACTTTTAGATAGCAAATCTCAACTCCAACAAGGATAGATGGATAAGAATTTGGGGTGAATGCAATGTGAGATCCTAGGCAATTAATTATGGTTGTGGCCATGAGTGGTTTTGTGGAGTGAAGTAGAGCGTCAAATGATAAGGCAACTTGAAATTTGAAAAGGTTAGCAAATTTTAGACAGCATATCTCAACTCTTTGCTCTCTAATTTATTATCCACCAATAAATGATCGACATATCATTTTATATTAAAGTATCATCTAATTTTAAGAACAAGTGACAGTAAGAGAAAAGTGGGATATGTTAATTTAAAGTGATGTGCCAATCATTTATTAGATGGACAACAAATTGGATAGCAACTTTTAGACGGCATATCTCAACTCGAACAAAGATATGTGGATACTGAAAATGATAGGGTGATTGAATAAGGAAACCTTTGGAAAGCCTCATAATAGAACATGAAGATAGATAGGTAGGTGGTGGTGGTGGTGGTGGTTTGCTTTCGATTTGATTATGTTTTAGGGGTAGCAACGACCTAGTTTTCTTGGTGGGCACCGTTCTATATGATCCTAGACAGTCCGTGTAAGGAATTTGAAACGATCGTGTGGGCTTATATGTGTAAATTATTGTATACTAAATTAAATGCTATCGAATTCGATTGAACCCATTTAAAGTGATCTAATAAGGCTTCAGTTTTGGACTTTAATGCATCCAATTAAAGTATATGTTTATTTTATGTGTAGAGACCGGACTCAAGTTCCTAATTCTATGATGGGCCGAATTAGGTCAAAGGACATCGCTATATAAATACAGTTGCGGTCCCCAGATCACACGTACATATTATACATTCTCTTCTGAATCCCATCACAGAGAGAAAAAGGAGACTACGTGTAGTTTGGAAGATAAAATCGCGAAATTCAATCATTGCATTAACAATCTCTGATTCAGGTACGCTTTCGCTATAATTCATGTATTTCTTGATGATCCAACATGAAGATCCGGTGATTTAAAGTAATAAATTATCGTACAAGTGGTATTAGAGCCTTTTTATGTTGAATCATTGAGAATCAAATCTTTAAAATTTGGTTCTTGCAATATTCTTTTGAAGTTTTCAGATTTAACAACTTTGGATCGATATTTTTGTTGAATTTGAAAACATTGCGGCATGTTATTCTTGGTTGTCTTTCATAATATGGATTGATTCAATTGAGGAATTTTCAGATTATGGTTTTCTTAAGATTACAGATTTATTATTTTTTTTTGTGGATTATATATATATATATATATAAAAGAAAAAGGGGGAAAGGTTCCTTGTTCCGGCTGCCGTCGGCATTGCTGGCACGTAGCAGTGCAAGGTAGCCAGCGCCACTACTCAAGGAGGCGTAGCCGCGCCGCCAATGAAAAGAGAATGGAATTTTATTTTTTTTTCTCTTTAGGGTTTTTTTGGGTGATTTATATATATAAAGAGACAAAAAAATTAAAAAGAGAAAAAAATTAAGAAGGTCAATTTTTTTCCCGACAGCGCACTAGCCGACGTTGCTGCTTGTGAGCAGCGTAGCTGACGCTGTTCTGCACACCGGCGCCACAATCCCAGGCGGCGCTAGAGCGAAGAAAGAAGAGAGAAATTATTTTTAGGGTTTTTCAATTTTTTGCAAGATTTAGGGGCGGGGCTTCTTCTCTAAATTAGATTATTTGAGGCCCTTGCTTGCAATTAGGGTTAGGGTTATAAAATTAAGGTTTCAGTCCCTAACATTTAAAGTATATTCAAATTTGGGCATTTAAGTTTTGGATTTAATAATTCAGCCCATAAAGTTTAAAAAATAATTAATTTGGGTCAATAAAGTGCTGAATTTTATAATTCAAAGTCCTTAAAGTTTATAATTGATTCAAATTATCCCCAAAGTTTCAAATTTTTAAAATTTGACCCCTAAAGTTTTGAATTGATCAATTTTGGCTCCTAAAGTTTGAATTGGTCAATTTTTCGCCCCTAAATTTTTAAATTCATCAATTTTGGCCCCTAAAGTTTTAAATTTATTAATTTTGGCCCCTAAAGTTTTAAATTAATGAATTTTGCACCCCTAAAGTCTTGAATTATTAACCCCAAGGTCCCTAAAGTTTAAAACTAAATAAAATGTGCAAAATTGGTGATTCTCTTTCTCAAGTTTTGGTACTAAGAACTCTTTTAAGAAATATAATGTTCGAAAGTTAGTTAATTGAAGTAACATGTTGTCAAATCAACCTTTCTTGTAGAAATTGATTAACTTAGAATATTAAAAGGTGTTTGTGTGTGTTTTATTCATGCGAATATTGATCGGCCAAAAGAAAGGTAAATATTTGGTCGAATTTCACGTGCACTTGAGGTGGTAAACATGTGATGATTATTTGGTTTAATGTGTGATCAATAAATCGGTTCAAGAAAGATTTATTGATTGACATGTATTTATTGTCAGTATTTGATCACTTACAAGTCAATATTTCTATTCAAAAATTAGATATTGATGTTGTGCTAGGTATCTTGTGATGGGCCCTACCATTATTTGAGAATATTATTATTATTGCATATTAAAGATATTCATGTGAGCCATTTGTAATAATTGTTCTCTAATCCAGTTTCAAATTCTATGTTAATACCTCTACTAGCATCGACTCAATTCCAATCCTTAATGACACAAACTTCAAGGTATGGCAAGAGAATGTATTGATCGTTCTCAGAGTCATGGACCTAGACCCCACTTTACGGGTCGATTAACCTACTAAACTTACTGATGAGAATACCTCTGATAACAAGAAGGAAATGGAAAAGTGGAAAAGATCGAACCGCATAAACTTAATGGTCATGAAACGTGCTATTCCAGAACCATTTCAGGGCACTATGTCTAATGAAGTAAATACGGCTAAGGTTTTCCTTAAGAATCTTGAGAAGAGATTTGCCAAGAATGAAAAAACTGAAACTAGTACACTTTTGGAAAACCTTACTTCAATGAGGTATAAAGGAAAAGGAAAACCAACTGATAAGGAAGCTGCAGGTACAACATCACAAAAGAAACAACATAAGAAAAAAAACTGAAGGTGGTTGTTTCTTTTGTGGAGTTGCAAGTCATAAGAAAAAGAATTGTACTAATTATCACGAATGGCGTATGAAGAAAGGTATTCCTCTTCATTTGGTTTGTTTTGAGGTTAATTTAACTTCGGTATCTAGACACACATGGTGGATAGATTATGATACAACAACTCACATCAGTGTGTCTATGTAAGGTCGACTGAGTTGCCAAAATCAAGTGATGGTGAAAAATACATCTATGTTGTTGATGGAAAGACGGTGAAAGTAGAGACAATAGAAAATTTTAGATTATTGTTGAAGAGTGGATTTTATTTGGATCTGATGAAACATTTATTGTACAGTCTTTTTGATGAAATTTGATTTCTATTTCTACTTTGAATAAATCCGGTTATTCTTGTTCATTCAGGAATGGAAAGTTCGATTTGTTTCATGATTCAAAATTGGCTTGTTTGGGTTCTTTATCAGGTTATGATAATCTTTATTTAATTGATAGAATTGCTTCTTTTAAATCATTGCATGTAAGTACTCAAGGTATAAAGCGAAAATTAACCAGCGAGAATTCTACCTCGTTGTGCCACAAGAGATTAGGTCACATCTTCAAAAGGAGAATTGAGAGACTTGTGTCAACGGGATTTTTGACCCTCTTGACTTCACAGATTATGATTTGTGTATCAACCGTATAACGGGAAAACAAACCAATAAAAGGAGATTTCAAGCCAACAAGACTTTGGACGTCTTAGAACTTATGGATCATTCCCTATAGGTTCTTGGAATGGTCAACAATATTTTATAACGTTCATAGATAACTTTTCAAGATATGGCTACATGTATCACATTCATGAAAAATCACAGTCGCTGGATGTGTTCAAAAACTATAAAGCCGAAGTTGAGAACCAACTCAACAAAAGGATTAACAGCGTCAGATCTAATCGTGGGGTGAATACTATGGCAAATATGATGGTTCAGGTAAACAACGTCCAGGACCATTTGCTAAATTCCTAGAGGAATGTAGTATCGTCCTACAGTACACTATGTTGGGTTCGCCCACTATGAATGGTATTGTTGAGAGATGAAACAGAATGCTTAAGGACATAGTGAGTAATATGATTAGTCACTCTACCTTACCGGAATCTTTCTGGGGTGAAGCATTAAAGACCGCAGCGTATACACTCAACAAAATTCCAACTAAGGCCACTGATAAAACCCCTTATGAGCTTTGGACAGACAAGATGCCTAGTTTGAAGCATATACATATTTGGGAGTGTCCAGTCGAGGTAAGGCCCTATAAGCCAAATGAAAAGAAACTGGACACAAGGACCATCGGTTACTATTTTATTGAATATTCTGAAAGGTCCAGGAGTTATAAGTTTTATGATCCCACAACTAAGGTAATTTTCAAGACAGGAAATGATTGGTTCTTTGAGGATGTTGAGTTTGCGCGAGGGGGGGGGGGGAAGGGTTACAGGCTTTGTCTTTGGGGAGGAATATGTTGAAATTCCTCCAACTGTCATTGACAATGATTCGGTTTCTATCCCTGATATTATTCACGAAGCAACTTTAGATCAAGACAATGTCATATCTCCCTCTCAAGGCCAACATATTGTTTCAGAAGAACAAACTCTACAGCCTCAAGAACTAATGCCATTAAGAAGATCCACTAGAGAGAGGAGAAGTGCGATGTAGGATGATTACATCGTATTTCTCCAAGAACATGAAGTTGATATTGGAATGGTGGAAGATGATCCGATCAACTTCTGTCAAGCCATGGAAAGTTCTAACTCTCAAAAGTGGCTCGATGCCATGAATGAAGAGATAAAGTCCATGAAGGATAATGACATATGGGACCTCATTCCATTACCTGAATGTACGAAATCCATTGGTTGCAAATGGATATTTAAGACTAAGAGGGATTCAAAAAGTGATGTGGAGAGGTATAAGGCTTGTCTTGTCGCAAAGGACTTTACACAGAAAGAAGGCGTCGATTATAAAGAGACTTTCTATCCGATTTCTTTTAAAAGCCTCTTTTAGGACAATAATGGCATTGGTAGCACATTTCGATCCTGAGTTACATTAAGTGGATGTTAAGACAGTATTTTTCAATGGTGACATCGATGAAACAATTTATATGCTACAACAAAAAGACTTCGTATTAGATGATGCAAAACAAATGGTTTGTAAACTAAAGAAATCCATCTATGGACTCAAACAGGCGTGTCGTCAATGATATTACAAGTTTCATCAAGTGATCATCTCATTTGGTTTGTATACACCACAAGTTTAGTGGGAACAAGTATATTTTTCTGATTTTATATATTGATCACATATTGCTCGCCAACAACGATATAGGCTTATTGCACAAAATCAAGAGATTTCTAGCAAAGAATTTTGAGATGAAAGATCTTAGTAACGCCTCTTTTGTATTAGGAATTCAGATACATCGATCTTGTTCTCAAGGTATTTTTGGATTATCACAAAAGAGCTATATCGAAAAGGTACTTAAAAGATATGGCATGCAAGATTGTAAACCAGGTGACACCCCTTGTGGTTAAAGGAGACAAGTTCGGTTTAAGTCATTGCCCTAAAAAAAAGTGACTTGAAAATTAAAGAAATGTAGAAGATTCCTTATTTTTCAGCTATATGGAGTCTGATGTATGCTCAGGTTTGTACGCGTCCGGATATAGCGTACATTGTTGAGATATTAGGGAGATATTTAAGCAACCCAAGAATGAATTATTGGAAAGCAGCCAAATGGGTCATGTGGTATTTCTAGATAACAGAATACTACATGCTCACATACAGGAGATCGGATCAGTTGGAGATCGTTATTTATTCTGATTTCGATCTCGTGGGATGCCAAGATAGTAGAAGATCCACTATTGTGAGGCATCAAACTGTGGAATATGACTGTGAAATTTTGTCACTGGGCTGCATATTGTAGACAGTATAGAAAGACCGCTCAAGTTATTTTGTGATAATAAATCAGCAGTATTATAGTCCAATAACACCAGGAGCTTGACAAAGTTGAAACGTATAGATATCAAGTTCTTGACTGTTAAAGAAAGAGTTCAGAGTGGACAGATGTCAATAGAGCACATCGGGACAAACTTTATGATTGCGGATCCGCTCGCTAAGGAATTAATATCCAAAGTCTTTCATGAGTACATTACTCATATGGGTGTAATGTCTCTTAAGGATATTTAGTTTTAATGGGAGTTTGCATTTTTGTGCTGACACATATACTATTATTTTCGATACGGTTTAAGGTTAAAGTTATTTTCAGTTATAAGGTTTATGTGGTTTATTACATCTGAACTTGTTTAAAATAATCTCACTAAAGTATTAAGGTGGACCAGTTGGAAATAGGTATGTTACAGATCACATCACATGTAATTTTCATGCTACACATCCATGCTTGATCCATGTTATTCAGTTATATCGCTATATGTGACCATTGATGGGTTTAGTTACAATGAAAGTCTCGAAAGTCGCTTTGATCCTGTGTTTGATTGATGGACGGGATTGTTTGGGGATGCATTCATTAATGATAGCAAAATTCTAAGTACTCATAAGGTTATATTTAATGCGCAATTATAAGGCGACACATATAGCCCAAGTGGGAGATGGTAAGGAATTTTAAACGATCTTGTGGACTTATATGTGTAAATTATTATGTATTAAATTAAAGGCTATCGAATTCGATCGAGCCCATTTAAAGTGATCTAATAAGGCTTCAATTTTGGGCTTTAATGCCTCTAATAAAAGTATGGGTTTACTTTATGTGTAGAGACTGGGTTCAAGTTTCTAATTCTATGATGGGCTGAATTAGGTCAAAGGGTATCGTTATATAAATATGGTTATGGTCCCCAGATCACACGTACATATTATTCATTTTCTTCTGTAGTCCATCACAGAGAGAAAAATGAGACTGCGTGTAGATTTGCAAGATAAAACCACAAAATTCAATCATTTCATTAACCATGTCTGATTCTGGTACGCTTTCGCTATAATTCATGTATTTCTTGATGATCCAACATGAAGATTCGGCGATTTAAAGTAATAAATTGTCCTATAGTCCGATCTCGTAATATACCTACAAAGGGCCGAACTAGCCTAACATCTAGTGCCACTGGTTGGATAGTGCTCGACTTTCATAAGGCTAGCCAAGGTAGTCTAGCTCCACTGGTTGACCAACAAACTAGGGTTGGCGCTTTGCCAGCCCCGCTGTTTACTTATGTCATGAATGCGAAGAACTGCTTAATTGTTAATTTGAGTAAATTGTTAGTGCTATAGTAATCAGTATTCTCTATTTTAAGCATGTTTGGCTTAGCTGAAATGTTACAAAGTAGCAAAAATCTTGCTTCTTTTGACGGTACGATATGTTTTACAATCAAGATAAATATTTTTTTTAGCCAAATTTTGACCAAAAGCCTCTTCTATAAAGAGAGAGGCAAAACCTAACATGCTACTAATCGAAAGGGGAGAAGGGACCTTGGCGTCTAGAGGAAGTTTAGCTAATCATTTCATATTCTTTGGCAAGAAGTCGATGTTGAAGTCTCAAAGTTCCTATATTAAGATTGATTTGAGTCAAACTCATTTAACATGGTTGGAGATCACTTTGAAATAATTTAATTAAGTAATGCGATTTGGTCCCACTGGAATGTGGTATTAAATGATAAGTGAAATTAAATAATTTATTTAAATAACTCATTTAATTTCATATTTTATTTAGCCTGTCACCTAGCACCACTTAGACTGGGATTATGTAGTATTACTCAATTTAATTAGTCATTGTAGAAAAATAAAAAAATTATTTTTGCCAAAATTATTTTTGATAATTTATATAATATTTGGTCCATTTATCCACAACGTTAGGGGTAATATGATGTCTTCATTCGCCAAAAATAATGTAGGGCCCTTTTGACCTAACTTTTGCATATTGTAGAACAGCTTTTAGAGGGGCAAACGTAATTTTTATTTGAAAACTAAGGGTATGTTTGATAGGGGCCAATTCCAAAGAAGATGGAATCCACCCAAATTGTAGTGTTTGATAGCATATTTTTTCCATGAAATTTCATTTTCATGGTTGTCTTGGAAATTGTTTTTTTATTGGTTTTCCTTGAAAACTAATTCCCACTTTCCAACCTATTGTTTACATTTTTAAAAAAAAAATTTTTTGACAATGAAAACAAATTCTAAAAATTATTGTAAAAAAATATTTTCATTTAATTGACAATTTTTATGTAAAATAAAGCCAAACGAACACAAAAAGATAGATGATTTTCTTGATTTTTTTTTGCGGCAATGGAAACAAATTTTATCCCAATACCAGTAAATTTTATACATTTAATTGACAATTTTCATGTAAAACAATGTTAAACGAATACCAAAAAATACTTTTATTTCAACATTTTTACGTGAAAAATTATACTAATCAAACACAATAAATTGACAATTTTCAGAAAAACAATTTCTAGGCAAATCAATTTTCTGAAATTCGTTTTCTTTCTACCCAAATCCATCTTTGCAACTAAATGGATCCTAATATTTAAAAGCACTTCATATTCCGAAAGTGCTTTTAGAGGAAACCATATTAAACCAATTTCCTCTAAAAGTTTTAACTGACAAAAGCACTTTAACGAAAATTAGTCAAACGAGATTCAAAAATGGCTTTTGGGTTTGAAAAACTCCTTTTGGCTTTTCAGCCAAACAGGTCCATAGTATATATGTAGAGTGGGTTGAGATTTGGGATGACAATCGAGTTCGTTGGCTCGACTCTAAAAAAGATCGAGCCCGCTCGACTCGAGGTTCGGGCTGAGCCTCATTTTGGGGTACCGGGCAAAGCTCGAGCTGGCTCGGGCTTACAAGCCTACATTTATTAAAAAAAATACAATTTTTTTTTAAAGGCAGCAGCACGCTACCTTTTAGGCAGCAGGTTGCTGCCCAACTGCCATGTTAGTAGATAGAAAAAAAAAATTCAACGAAACACCAGCTCGGCTTGGAAAGGTCGAAGCCGAAAGCTTGGGTCGAGCCTAGTTTTTTTGGCCGAGCTTTTGCTCGGCTCAGCTCAAGCTTGGAAAAAAGTTTGATCATTTTACTCGAGTCGAGCTAGAGCCTAAAGTTTCGGCTCGTTGACATCCCTTGTTGAGGTTGAAGTTCTCCAAAAGGATTCTCTTTGCCCTCGTTTGGCTCCCATTTTGTGTAAATGAAAATAGGTGGAATAGTATTTCTTTGAAAATGAGTGGTTGAAAAAAAAAGAAAAATTTTCGATTTACGTATAATATTATTTTATGAAATATTGTGTGGTTGAAAATAAGATAGAGAAAAATGAAATGCAATGGAATGAAAATTAATGGGGGCCAAATAGGATTTGTTGAATTTGTCAATCTTGTAAGATAATTTTCGTGTACGATTTGATATCAGTTAATTTAAAACCTATTTTAAAACGCGTTAGAAATATATAGAATGAGACATTTGCCTTCTTGACGTTAAGATTTTAGATTTATTTTCTAAAGTTTTTTTTTTCAACTAATCAAATTTCAATTTTAGCCACATATTTAATGGAATTTATAATCTTTATTAGTTTTTCAATTACACATTTCATCAACTTTTATCTAATTATGTTAATTTTTTTAATCAAAAGATTTGTTATACGTGCCTGAATATAAACTACAATTTGATTGTGTTGCATATCAAGAACAAGGTCGATCTAATTCCACATTATTCAAGTCCATTGCCGAATATTTGAATAATGAAATATATTGTAATTCATAATAAAGTTTGTTTTATGAAATTGACTTCCAAAAGCAATTTTCTATAAAACTCTTCTACTCGATCAATTAATATATACTATTAATACGTTCCATCTTAAAAATTAATCTTGATAGTTTTTAATAGTTCGGTAAGAGATTTATCCCTTGACATGCAATGGAAAGATAATGACTCGTTTGGTTGGTTGGTTTGAGTTTTAAGCTGATTAAATTAGTTGTTTGTATGAAAAATTTAAGAGTGTGTTTGATTGATATGGAATGTATCACTTACAAAAGAAAATATTTTCCTTATTTTAAGAAAAATAAAAACATACACTCCCAAAGAAAGAATTTTCTTTATTTTCAATGGAAAAAAAATAGTAATCAAATACTCCAAAGTAGAATTTTGGGTGAAAAATTGAAATATTCATGAAAAATAAATGCAATCAAATACACCAGTATTTTATTAGTGAACCATCGACCTTTGCCTTGTAGCCCCCTAAAACTAGTGTTTTAAAAGACGTAATGTATAGCGATGTGTGGAGACCAAGCAATGAACTATGTGAGCTTAGGCGTAAAAAGAGTTTTCTTATTTTAATTTTTAATAAACCAAAAAATTATTTAATAATTAAAAATAATACTTACTAAACATTTAAAATAGATTTATAGAAACGTTATACGTTTTTTCAAAGTTTTTAACAAAAAGATAAGTTTCAAATTTAAATACAAAATAGTAAATAAATACTATAGAAATTTAAATATTATCTAATTCTTTATTGGATTCCAATTCAATATTCTCTTCTTCATCTAATTTGTCCTTCGCGTCTTCCGATACAAGTGGTTATTTTAAGCCCCCATTTAATCTCCATTAAATTCAATTACATTACATTCCATTTTTCTCTCTTCTATTTTCAATTACACAATTTTTTATAAAATAATATTATACTTAAATCGAAAACATTTTCTTTTTTTTCAACCATTTATTTTTCTAAAAATAACTATTCTCCCCTGTTGACACATAAAAATTCAGTTCAAATCGAACGGCCCAAGGAGTGAAGCCCAATTGGAGGATCCCCAAATCAGATAGCCCAAAGAACGAAGCACAATCAAACAAATCAAGATGAAGGCCCAAATAGAGAGGCCCAAGAACGCGGTAATGTCATCGCCCAAGTTTGCAAGTCGCCCAGAATATGAGTGAATGGAATGCCATACAGTTGCTCAGAGCTGTTACTTTATTCTCGCCCAAACCTTCAAGTCGCCCAAGGTTTTAACAAACATAAAGCATTGTGGTTATCAAGACGTGCAGTTATCAAAGCAGTTATTAAAGCAGCCCTATCACATTCCACGATTCAAGGAATTCTATCGAAAGCGGTTGAACGACGAAGAGTAATGGCAGTAATTAAAAAAGGCAGTTTTCATGACAAGTTGGCCATTACGAGAAAAATCGGCAGTTATAGGACGATCAAGCAGTTTTTAGGCGGTTGATCACAAACAGATCGTCCATGAAGTATAAAAGGGAGAAAAAGACATAGAGCAAAGGACCGAATCAAAAACTCTCGAACAGAGAACATGTAATTTTAATTTCCTTAGTTTAGACTTAAACACTTTACTTTCAGTAACTCGTGTGCTTGCGCCCCTTAGGGGCACATTGTTTTTAATTTTCAATTGTAAAGTCATCGCCAATAAAAGAACACCCCTTTTTGGGACTTTGTCTCAAGAGGTTTGTCCTTTACACAATCGTCTGATCCTTTTTAATTGTTAGCGACTAACCCGCGTGAAACAATTTGGCACGCCCAGTGGGACAGTGGTGTTAGGTGTTGAAAGTACAAAAAGTGAAACAATATGCCTCAGAGATCCGATAAGGAAGCAGCAAGTTAGGGAGGAATCCAGTCTGTGATTGAGCGATATGAGGAGCAGCATGCCTCTCCACGAACAGATGGACAGAATCAGAGCAGTAACAGTCATTACGAACTAATGACGGAGTTGAGTCCCCGAACCATGCGTGCGTTACTTGGAGAACTCACACAAGACGTCGTTGAACAGGTAAATCTTCGAAATATTCATAATATGGAAAGATTTATACAAAATGGGAACGTACACTATGACAACATGGCCAAACAACTAAACACTTTGAACGAAACAATGAATAAGTTAGTAGGCCAAATATGTCAACCGGTTATACCTCTTACAAATCACTTTCAAACTAGGACAATTGTGGGACATAATCCCTCGGTCCTAAATCCGAATTAAGGGGTAGAACCGCTTTCTGGTCCTTCTACTTCAAACCAAGGGAGTACTACAGTGCCAAATCAGAACAATGGTAGTGGTATGCCTAACTTGGGGAGTAATCCAAACATAAGAGATAATGTCCTAAACAATGGACAGAATACCCCACGTGTTAATGAGGGAATAGATGTTCAGGCTAATGGTAATGACCCTAATCATGGTAACTTTGTTGCCAATCAAGGACCAAACATCAGGCCTCATGCAAATCAACCGGTTAACCAGCCTGTAGGAATTCCATACGATCCCAACGTCATGTTGAGGAATCAAATTATGGAAATCGTACAGAATCAGATGGCTTTTGGGGTGCGTCCCGTCATTAGGCCGACGTACACAAAGCCATATCCTGATTGGGTAGACCAAGCATATCCATGGCCTAGAGGGTACAAAGTGCCAGAATTCTCACTGTTTACCGGTTTAGGAGAGGTGTCTACTCTAGAACACATTGGGCGATTCACATTGCAAAGTGGTGATGTAACCGATTACCATAAAATGAGGCTTTTCCCTAGCTCGTTAACGGGAGTGGCTTTCTCCTGGTTTATCAACTTGCCAGCAAACTCTGTTCAAACATGGCAACAATTGGAATAGTTATTTCACACTTAGTTTTATAAAACTGAGTCTGAGGTCACTTTGGCTGATTTGGCGAATCTACATCAAATGCCAAACGAATGGGCAGAAAGTTTTCTCCAAAGGTTCAAGATAGCAAGAAGCAAGTGTTTTGTACCTCTGCCCGAAAAAGAATTTGTCAAAATCGCTCAGGGCTGCTTAACCTTTGATTTAAAAAAGAAATTCCAGGATAAGGAATTTCCTGACCTTTTTCAGTTGAGTGCGAATGTGATTAGGTATGAGCGACTGATAAGAGAGGAAGAACAAATGAAAAATTCTAGTAAAGGGACTTATTACAAAGACCCAAATTTTGACGTTCATACCTTCAGCGACGAGTCATACGATCAAGCCGAAATATGTTTGGCCGAATTGGTCAAAGGAGATACGTATACTTGTCCCGTAATGGCCAAGCCTAGACCATCGGGCAATGATGAGCCCATAAAAGATGGAAATATAAAGGCCTGAACGTTCTCGTTCGATGTAACCAAGGCTGACCTTATATTTGATAAATTATATAGGGATAAGCAGATAAAGTTGAGCGACAAGCATAAATTGCCAAACCCTGAACAAATTGAGGGTAAAAAATATTGTAAGTGGCATAATGCATGGTCACATTTGACTAACAATTGCTTGGTTTTTCGCCATGTATTGCAGGATGCCATTGAATTAAGACGAATTACGTTCGACGATAAGAAGAAGATGGCAGTGGATGAAAATCATTTTCCACAGCCACTTGGAGTGAACATGGTAATATCTGGATTCAAAAACAAGTTGCCAAAATTCAAGTTGGTCGTAGATGATGGAGAAGAGGACCCTAGACCACATCCCAGTGTCTTTGAACGAATCAAAGGGAAAGAACCAAAAAAGGACGAAGACGTCATGTGTGCAAGATGTAAAAGAGAAATGAAAGGCAATACGGAGAAACCAGGGATATGGCAGCATCCCCATCACCCTACCTTCTTCCCAAACACTCAGCCTGGTAGAGGACGAGGTACATCATTCTATAGAGGACCGCCTTTTGAGAGGTAGTTCAGGCCAGCAGATAATGGAAGAACATTCAGGCCGCAATCTCGCCGGCCAAATGTACGACATTCATTCCAATATAATGCAGGAAGGGCAGTACCCTTCGATGAGATGACTAGAACCCAACAGAGACGTTTCCAACGAAACTATGGACGGATGATGAGGCAGCAACAGGGAATGCCCCATCCTAAAGCGCCTAAACTACTCAAGGTAGCCAATCAAAATGTCCTCAAAGATAGTGAAGAGACCAGTACAGATGAATCAATGAAGGAACTGCCAGAAACCTCTTCTGGAAGATCAAAGTTTGAGTGAGACAAAAAGGATGGAGAGGATCCAGATTAGCCCCTTACCATCCAGTTCGGTACGTTGCCTCCTGTCGTGGCTAATAATTACCTACTGGCCAATGAATTTAAGAATAAAGAAAAAGAAGAAGAGAGGGAGGACAACGAAGGAGAAGCTTGCGTGCTGGTATGTGAAGAATGCCAGACTTCTAGAGAGGCCTACAACGATGAAGAGGACGACGGGATGACAAACATTGAAGAAGAAATCGACCTAGAAGCAGAAGGAAGAAAGAGAGGAGTATCACGCAATACTCTATTGAAGCAACTACATCGAGAAGGAGTTCGTGAAGTAGACTTGTTGGGAGAGTCATCTGGGCGTCCTTTCAATTTCTACGTACTGTATGGGACACCCAAAAGGAAGAAGAGAGTGCCTCGCTCTGAAAAGTATGGGTCACCACCAAAGATAATGCCCCCTCCCATAGGTTGGGTAACTGATGAGGAAGCAATAGAAAAAAATAAGAAGGAAGTTCAAGAGACAGATGATCAGCGCGATATGCTGCACGTCGACTTATCACAGGGGGATAATTCGACAGAAAACAAGAAGGAAGTAGAAATAGAAGCTGCCGAAAAGGTTGTTTTTAAACGGCCAGCCATGAAATTGACTAAACACTTGAAGCCATTGTACGTTAAAGCTCTAGTTAACGGCGTCCCAGTGGTAAAAGTGCTTGTCGTCAATGGAGCAGCTATAAACACCATTTCATCGAGGATGATGAGGAAGTTCGCAAAGACAGAGGGCGACATGATTCCTACAGAAGTCATCCTCACGAGCTTCAATGGAGGAGCAACTTCAACTAAGGGAGTTATGCCATTGGACATAACTATAGAGACGACTACTAGGACCACTGTCTTCTTTGTAATAGATGGTCCTACTAGTTACAATGTGCTACTAGAAAGAGATTGGATACACAGAAGTCGCTGTATACCCTCATCGCTCCGTCAATGCCTGATCTTTTGGAATAACAAAGGCGAAGCGGAGGTGGTACAGGACGATCATAGGCTTTTGTCGCAGAAGCAAACTCGGTGGAAAAGTTCATGTACGAAGGAAACTATGGACCTGTTAGGGTAGTACAAGATGGAGAAGAAACTCAATTTGTTGCGTAAAGCGAAGAGCCATTCTCAGTGGACGCACTCACTGAAATGTTCAAACAAATGAGGCCAAATATAGTGGCCCTAGAAGAGCCAGTGATTGGCAAAAGAATAATTAAGGAGTCTTGAATGGATTCTAATTTACGAAAGCAAATGGCCGACATTCAGGCCTTCAAAACCAGACTAATGGCTTTCAATAAGGAATGCAATGACAGGCGAAAGAAGAGACAGCCCTAAAAGCGCTGAAGGATAAGTTGGCAGTATTTGAGTTAGAACAAAGCATTGGCCGAGAAGTCAACAAGGTGGACTGTTTAGAAGAAGAAGTACTTACAAGGGAACTGAACGACGAAGTAATGCGGATTGCCAAATCTAGATACGCTCAAGCACAAGACCCTCTGATCAAAGTAAATATTGGTAATGAAGGAGAAAATCGCCCAACATTCATCAGCCAAATGCTCGAGCAAGAGGTTAGTAACAAATTAATCGCTTTGCTGAAAGAGTACAAAGATTGTTTTGCTTGGGAATATGAACAAATGCTTAGTTTAGATAGAAACTTGGTAGAACATAGGTTACCAACTAAGCCTAACTTTAAACCTCATAGGCAGCCTCCTAGACGTTTTGCTCCCAATGTACTCCCTGAAATCAAAAAAGAGATAGAGTGATTATTGAAAGCAGATTTTATAAGAACAGCCAGATATGTCGAATGGTTGTCCAATATCGTGCCAGTACTAAAAAAGAATGGTAAACTAAGGGTGTGTATAGACTTTAGGAATTTAAATATAGCCACATCCAAAGATGAGTATCCAATGCCCACGGTGGATTCTTTAATAGACTCGACTGCTGGACATGTCATGTATTCTTTTATGGATGGATATTCAGGATACAATCAAATTTATATAGCTGAAGAAGACATACACACAACTGCCTTTAGATGCCCTGGGTCTCTAGGATGTTTTGAATGGGTGGTTATGCCTTTCGGCCTAAAAAATGCAGGGGCAACTTATCAAAGGGCAATGAATTTAATCTTTCATGATATGATAGGTAAGTTTGTTGAAGTGTATGTAGATGACATAGTAGTCAAGTCCATTAAAGAAGAGGACCATTTCGAACAGTTAAGATGTTCGTTTGAACGAATGAAGCAATATAAACTAAAGTTGAATCCCTTGAAGTGTGCATTTGGTGTTAATGCAGGGAATTTTCTTGGTTTCTTAGTACACAAGAGAGGGATTGAACTTGATAAAAATAAAGCAAAGGCTATTTTAGAGGCCAAATCACCTAGCAACAAAAAGGAGTTGCAAAGGTTTCTAGGCCGAGTAAACTTTTTAAGACGTTTTATTTCTAACTGTGCAGGGCGAACTAAAGTCTTTTCGCCACTCTTAAAGCTGAAAAATCAAGACGAATTCGTCTGGAAGGAAGAAAATCAAAAGGCTTTTGAAAGCCTGAAGACATATTTATCAAGTCCACCAGTGTTGGTGTCACCAATCCAAAGACGGCCAATGAAAGTGTATGTATCGGCTGAAAAAGAATCAATAGCTGGAATGGTCACACAAGAAGACCAATTTGGTGAAGAAAGGGCAATTTACTACTTAAGTAGACGGTTAACGAAATGTGAATGTAATTACTCTGCTATCGAAAAATTATGTCTTGCATTGTATTTCACATGTACAAAATTAAGGACTTATTTACGGCCCGTAACCGTTTATTTAATTTCTAAAGTAAATTTAGTTAAGTATATGTTCTTGCGCCCTATTTTACACCAAAGGGTAGACCTTTGGACACTAACTTTATCAGAATTCGAAATACAATATATACCTCAAAAGGCAGTCAAAAATCAGACTTTGGCTAACTTTCTAGCCGATCATCCATGCCTTGACATGCCTGAAGAAATCGAACTAGAAATCAATTCGTTCGAGTTAAAACCTTGGGTGTTGTATTTCGATGGGTCAAAAACCTCTAAAGGTGCAGGAGTAGGAGTAGCATTGATTAATCCTTTAGGGATTTGCTACAAGTTCGCATTCACTTTAGATAGGATGTGCACCAACAATCAGGCCGAATATGAAGCCTTAATTGTAGGCCTAGAACTAATGATAGATATGGGAGTAAGAAATGTGATCGTTAGGGGCGATTCTCAATTGGTGATCCATCAATTGATCTATGATTTTAAATGCCAAAGTGATTCCATTATAAGTCAATATGAGATCGCCCAAGAATTATTAGAAGAATTTGATCAAGTAAAACTTCAATGCGTTAATAGGATATATAATGACGTGGTAAATGAGTTAGCCCAAATGGCCTCAGGGTACTCAAAGGTTTTGAATTGGAAGTCTACTTGTGAGTATGGAATCATATTGCCCGTGACTCAAAGAAGGGCGAGAAAGATTGAACTTCACTGCATACAAGATGGAGATGCAATGGATTGGAGAACAGAGATTAAAGGGTTCCTTAAAGAACCTAATGGAGAGATTGGTAGGAAAATGAAGCTGTGTTTGCTGAACTATACACTAATAGATGAAGAGTTGTTTAAGAAACGCTCTGATGGTGTATTACTAAAGTGTGTAAGTTTGCCAGAAGCCAAGACGATCATGGCTGAAGTGCACGAAGGGATATGTGGAGCTCATCAAGCAGGCCAAAGGATGAGATGATTAATTATTAGGAATGGATATTTTTGGTCAAAGATGGGAGAACTATGCGTTCAGTATGTAAAGAGCTGTTTAGCATGCCAAAAGCATGGTCCAATACAAAGGGCGCCAGCACGAGAGATGACACCTATTATTAAACCTTGGCCGTTCAAGGGTTGGGCGATAGACATGATAGGGAAGATTTATCCCCCATCGTCCAAGCAACATACTTTTGTTATAGTTGCAACCGACTATTTGACCAAATGGGTAGAGGCGGTACATTTGAAAGAGATCACCTAGTAAAATGTTATAGAGTTTATCCGTGATCACATTATTTATAGGTTTGGAATTCCACAAACGTTAATGGTAGATCACGGAACATCTTTGAATGGGGATCAAGTGAACAAATTTTTGAGCGAGTTTGGGGTTAAATTAGTAAACTCCACGCTATACTATGCTCAATCCAACGGACAAACGGAATCTTCTAATAAGATTCTAAAAAATATCATCAGAAAGATGATAGATGAAAATGCCAGAAATTGGCACGAATGTCTGAACAAGGCCTTATGGGCTTATAGGACATCACCTCGATCAAGTACCAAAGTTACTCCCTTCCAACTTGTTTATGGACAGGAGGCCGTTTTCCCTATGGAAATCAACGTGCAATCGATTAGAGTTTGCTTGCAACATAAGTTGAATGATGATGAGTATGCCGAATCACTAATTCAAAATTTATTGGGGTTAGACGAATTAAAGTTGGACGTCTTAGATAGATTGCAAGTTCAAAAACAAAGAATGGCTAAGTTTTATAATAAAAAAGTCATAGCCAAGTCGTTCAGCCTAGGTGAACTAGTTTGGAAGACGATACTCACTTTGGATAGCAAAGATCCAAAGTATGGGAAGTGGTCGCCCAATTGGGAAGGACCATACAAAATAAATAGTGTATTGCCCAATGGAGCGTGTCACTTGGAAGATTTAGATGGCACCAAGCACGTGAGATTCATTAACGGCAAATATTTGAAAAAATATGTTCCTTCTTTATGGGAATGTGAACAGATAAAAGCATAATCAAATATGTTGAACGATTAAAGGATAACAAGGTCAGAGCGAAATACGTTCAAATGAAGTCCTTTATTATCAAACGTTCATTACAAAAATGCAAAAATACAAATAATGGATGCTCTACAAAATACAATTAAAAGTAAGCTAATCTCCCGGTTGATCGCTGAGTAAGCCTCACACCGCCTTCCTAAATGTATCGCTGCAATGGTGGGATCGCCGAGTAAGAAGGTGGACTGGCCTCACCACCTTCCTAAATGCATCGCTGCAATGGCGAGCAAAGAGGCTGAGAAGCACTCTCAGTAAGCAAGCTGAAAAACACTTTCAGCAAGCAAGGTGACCCGCAAGCATCCCAAAAATTGCCTTCTGTAATCGACTCCTTGTACAGGACAAAGAGACGATGGGATGAACTTCGATGGTAAAAACTTCGCTGCTGGCCAGAAAATATTTCCTAGACCTCCCGCACCAAAGGTGACATTAAGGCAAATAATAAAATGGACGGACTAAACAGTCCATTTTTCGGATCGGATTGATTGTCAGAATGCCAAGCAATGACAGCAAATTGGTTTCGAAGAAGAAGATGAAAATGAAGATGGAAGATGGAAAATGCGAAATACTTATAGGGGGTGTAGATGAAGAGACAGAATATGAACAGTCACATTTCTGCCTAATAAATGGAATTAAATAGCCCAGAGTCTTGGAAAAAGTGGTGGAAATATCAAAAGAAAATGGACAAGATTTTTAGCACAAAGCAGTTAAATGCTTGAAGAATTGACGACTAAAAAAAAAGGTCAAATAAATGCACAAGAAGTTAATATTCATTAATGATGAACAAAGTTGCAAAGGGAAAATCAAATTACAAAAGAAAAAAGACATCATGTGTCTTGATTACAGTCCACCCCATACTGAATGAATTCGTTCCCTAAGTTTTTTCCAATCCTCGTTCTGCCGAGAGGAAGTGATGTTCAATTCAGCCATGACATCATCATTAACTTCCAACTTCTTGTACTGCTCGACCAAGGACTTAGTTCGCTCAATTCCCTGAGAGGCGTTGCGCTTTTTAGCAGCCATTCTCGCCCTGCAGTCATCTATTTTGGCTTGGAGTTCCTTCATCTGAGCAGCCAAATTAACCATTAAAGAGTCTTCAACCATGACTTCGGAAGAGATTTCTTTCAACTCGTCCTCAGCCTTGTTAATCTCCTTACGCAAAGACTCTTTCTCAGCTACGGCTCGAAGATATTGAGTACTTTTGGCCTTTAGTTCAGCATTCTTGGCCAGCAAAGAAAGAACCTCGGAGTGGATAACCTTCAACGTCGTTTTAAAATCGACAGAAAGATTGAGCGACGGAAGCGTCAGTGCTTGCTCCAACTTCGCATTCAAATGCTCAAGTTTATCCTTGTGTCTGGCAGCACTAGCCCTTCCAATGTCCATATCAATGAAGGACACGTACTCAAATATCAACTCCTTGAGGAACTTCAAATCTTCCTGTGAGGAAGCAGCAGGACGATCAGATGGAGCAGGGCGAGACGTCTGGACTTGCCCCCAGGAAGCGAACAAGTCTTGGATAGAACGCACAATTTTGTCAGCATCCTGCAAAAAAAATTACCAATATTAAAGATTCTCACTACAACGAACAAGATAGAAATATAAGTGAAGCAAAGACTACCTCATCAACAATCGTAGAAGATGGCATGTCCTCAGCCAAGTTTGCCACCAACGACTCCTCCATTCGTGAGAATTTCTCCTTGTCTGAGCGAGAAGATGTTGCCACAACGGGCGGACTCATAGGAGTATCTGCAAAATTCAAGAGCAACAAATCAGAAACCAACAGCACAAGCAAAGGTAAGACATCAAAAGACTGAATTACCTTTTGCTTCGATGTTTGGGGGTTGACGCCCTGGGAAGAAGGTGGCTCATCCATGGGTTGTGATGAGGACTCTGGGACTGAAGATGTCTCTTTAAGTGTAGCCCCCTCATCAACCGGTTTGGATGAAGCAGCCTCAGCGGAGGATGATGGAGCAAGAGCTGTGATGCCAAAGCCTTTGAAGGAGAGGCTGAGCTTTTCTGAGTAATCCAAAAGATCATCAGTACACAGAAAAGTTTCAAGTGTGGAAAATTATGCTTGTGAGAAAACCAATTTAATTACCTTCCTCCTGACGATAAGAGGGGCATCATCATCATCATCATCAACATCATCCTCCAGAATGGGAGATGCTGAGGCTGGCTGTTTGCAGCTTGGGGCACTCTTGGCCGTAGTAGGCTTGACAGGGAGAGAAGAAGATGGACGAGCAGACTGTTTAGTGCGACGAGAAGGAGAAGGACTCCGAATGGACAAGGGAGTGACTAAAACAGGAGGAGGGGAAGAAATACTCGGCTGGTCTAGTGAATGAAAGGCTCGATTGGCATCAGTCGTAAATAATCTGCGCTTCACTGACGACCAGATCTGTTCAAAAAGAGGGTGAATGGCGTGGCTAGAATTGAAGGGGGAAAAATGGCTGGTTAAAAGAAGATTGCGAGTATTTATAGCCTCTGCCTCCGCCTTATTAATAGTATGAAAACGGTCAATTAAGTTCCTTGAATAGCAAGGAGGAACATGCCAAGTTTGGCCGAAACCAAGCTGGCGAGCGAAAAATTGGGGAGCATAAATTTCTACCCCCGCCTTGTCATTGGTCCCAGTTAAAATATCATGAAATAGCTCCCTCCCGGTTAAAAACTGGATCCAAATAAGTAAGGAAGTGCTCGCGCTGTCTATAGTGGACGGGGGATGTACATAGTTTGGAGTCAAAAAAGGCGAAAAAGGAAAAAAGGAAGAGATTGAATCCAAAGAATAAAAGAATGAAAATATGTCTCTTCTTGACATATTTATAGGAGCCAAGGGCTCCATGGTTAGCCCATAACAGCTAGCAGAGGAGCGAGAAATTGATGGAGCACCAAGTAATGGAAAATAGAATCTCAACCACAGTTGAATGAACCAAAGAGGTCCACTGCCAATGGGAGATGCACCATTCTTCAATTGAGTTTGAAGAGAGGCCATGTCTCTATAAAGAGCAGCCAAAAAGAAAGAACATAAATTCAAAGGCCTGCCGCGTGCCAATTCGTGTGCTATAGGTAAATAACTCGGGGAAGGCTTTGTACTTGGCACACACAAAACGTATTTACAAAGCCAAACTAAAAGGAAGGCAACTCGCTCAGTATGGGAAGGCTCAGCGGTCGAATGATTGTGAAGGGTTTGCAGGCTTGAATAATATTCGGTGTAGTTTTTACCAAACTTTGGGGCGCCACCAGAAACCAAGATACCAGGAAAAATGGTATCGCCTAAAGGTGGTAGATTCACCAGGGCCCCAACATCCCTTAAGGTAATAGACATGGGGCCAAGAGGGAAAATAAAGGTATTATACTCGGAAGACTAAAAACTCAAAGCAATCGAAAAGAGTGCTGAATCAAAAGTAGGGGGCGAATAGAGATTTCTAACAAATCAGAAATCCTAGCGCTATCAAAAAATGCCTTAGTAGGACTAGGACCCACAAGGCGAGCATGCCACCTACGAAAAGCTACATCAGATTTAGGCCAAGTGTGAATACCTCTTTCGCGAAGTGGCCCCAGCGGCAGAGAGTTTAGAAAAGGAGGGCCTTAAGTGCAAGGAAACAGTTGACCCACCGCCGCCTGTTCAACTGCCTCTGCATTGTTGAAGAAAGGACCCAAGTAGAACTCATTAAGTTCGACATCGACAGGCGCGAGAAAACTCAGAGTTATGTATGGACGACTCAGAAGTTTCTGAAAGTCATCAAAACTAAAGGAGTCGCCAGCTTGAGATTGTGAAGCAGCCATTTGAGAAGGAACGAAGTTTTTCAGGGTTACATAGCAGGGAAGCAAAAGATGAACAGTAAATCATGAGAGAGACGCAAAAAATTTGAAGCGTGATTTAATGGTGTAGTGAAATGGCGTGTTTGGGGGTTATAAGGGTTTGCAAAACGACGCACCTTTTCAAGTTATAGAAGAAAACAATGATTGAAATTCTTGAAAATTTAGAATGTTGCTGGAAACACAAAGTGAATATGGCAAAATTTAATAATTATTATTAATTCTGCCATATTGGGGGGTAATTGTTGACACATAAAAATTCAGCCCAAATCGAACGACCCAATGAGTGAAGCCCAATTGGAGGATCCCCAAATCAGATAGCCTAAAGAACGAAGCCCAATCAAACAAATCAAAATGAAGGCCCAAATAGAGAGGCCCAAGAACGCGGTAACGCCATCGCCCAAATTTGCAAGTCGCCCAGAATCTGAGCGAATGGAATGCCATACGTCGCCCAGAGCTGTTACTTTATTCTCGCCCAAAACTTCAAGTCGCCCAAGGTTTTAACAAACATAAAGTATTGTGGTTATCAAGACGTGCAGTTATCAAAGCAGTTATTAAAGCAGCCCTATCACGTTCCATGATTCAAGGAATTCTATCGAAAGCGGTTGAACGACGAAGAGTAATGACAGTAGTTAAAAAAGGCAGTTTTCATGACAAGTTGGCCATTACGAGAAAAGTGGACAGTTATAGGACGATCAAGCAGTTTTTAGGCGGTTGATCACAATGAGATCGTCTATGAAGAATAAAAGGAAGAAAAAGACATAGAGCAAAGGACCGAATCAAAAACTCTCGAACAGAGAACATGTAATTTTAATTTCGTTAGTTTAGACTTAAACACTTTTCTTTCAGTAACTCGTGTGCTTGCGCCCCTTGGAGGCACATTGTTTTTAATTTCCAATTGTAAAGTCATCGCCAATAAAAGAACACCCCTTTTTGGGACTTTGTCTCAAAAGGTTTGTCCTTTACACAATCGTCTAATCCTTTTTAATTGTTAGCGACTAACCCGCGTGAAACATCCCCATTTTCATTTTTAGGTAATGTGGATCAAACGGGGACTGAATTATGGGAAAATGAAGAAATTAGCCATCGATAATTTTTGGACAATACAAAATTAAAAAAAAAATAAAATAAAAAAAAATAATGCGTGTCAATTTGCGCATAATTGCGTCTCGACGGTCAAAAGGCAATCGTTGACCGCCAAAGCCAAGTGGCTTGGCGTTTTGGCCGAGTATGGCACCTAGGCGGACACTGCCTAAAACCCCGCTACTACACAGATTAATTCAGCATCTCCATTTTCAAGCTTCACACACACACAACAATGGCAGCTTTCAAGCACCTCTTCTCTCAAACCCCAGTGGTGGCCCTGAGTATAGGCGAGGTAGGCGATTGCCTAAAACCCCACTTTGACGAAGGCCCCCAAATTCTGTAAGATTATGGCTAGTCGAAGAAAAATAAAAACTATATTAGTAAAATTATTTAAAATAGAATTGTCATATGTGAACACAAGAAATAAATAAAAATAAAAAATGCAATTTTTTTTAAAAACAAATAAATTTGTAAATACTAACATGTATTTATTGTGTTAATATATTATAATCATAACTTTCTCTCTCTATATAACTAATTTGACGATTTATCTTGCAAACACCCCTTTTCTTTTTCCAAAAAGACAAAAAATCTTTTTTGTCTCTTCAAATTCCATTCCAACAGTCACTTACCATTAATTTTTTTAAACCCAACATAAAATTAATTCTCTCTTTGAATGTTTAATTTTGAAGATATTAGCATACAGCATGAGTCTTCTCTCATTGCCATTTCATTTTTCTTTAACAAAATCTGGTAATCACTAATCGATTTCAAAACTTAATGTTTTCAATTCATTTTCAAATTGTTTATGCATAATCCAAAAGTTCAGGCTAGCAAATAGATTACATATGTGAATAATCCCATCTTCCATTTTTGTCTCACTTTTTTTCCACCATCCACACAGCGTTATTGGAGGGATCACTCATCAGCAAACCTGGAGGCTGCAACCATCTCTTATGCGTACACAATAAAGGAAAAATGGCATGGACCATGTTTTATTGTTCCTCAACTAATTTAAAGTTTAATCTCATATTTTTGTATTGATTTTGTTTTGTTGAATGCTTTAATATGTCTACTAGAGAGTATTTGTCTGGACATGAAACAGAAAAAAAGATAAAAAAAAAAAAATTGAAGAATTCATTCAATCTCAAGTAGGAGCCATGGACAAGTTTCTTGGTAGTAATATTAATAATAAAAGAGGAGTCCAATGAAAGATTTCGTTGATGAAGAATTTGAAAATGAAAAGGTTCAAAGTGAAGATAATATGAATAGAGAGCATGAAATTTCAGTGGATCATGAGCAAGAAAATTTGGAGGAAATTGAAAAATGTGTACCTATGCATTTCGACATTAATGATCTCGGAAATTGGAAAACTATTGATCAAAGCTTGATAGACTTGTTAGTGAAAAGAGGCCCCCTTAGGCAGGATGGTTTTATTTTTCCAAAAGATTCAGAAAATAGCCATTTCTCTTCTACGTATTATATTGGGCATTTAACAAATGGTGAGAAGAGTGATAGAAAATGGTTGGTCTACTCAATTTCATTGGATAAAGTAGTTTGCTTTTGTTGTAAATTGTTTAAGCAAGAAGGAAACAATATTCAATTAGCTAATGAAGGAATCAATGATTGGAAAAATCTTAGTTTGAGGCTTAAAAGTCATGAAACTAGTAATGGACACATGAATAACATGAGAAGATGGATTGAATTGGAATGGAGATTACAACAGAATCTAACAATTGATAAAGCTATGCAAGATCTAATCAACTAAGATAGAGAACATTGGAGAGAAGTTTTTGTGAGGATAATTTCTATTGTTGGCTTTCTATGCAGGAATAATCTGGCATTTTGGGGGACTAATGAGAAAATTTATGAAAAAGATAATGGGAATTTTTTAGGTCTAATTGAAATGATTGTAGAGTTCGATCCAATTTTGAGAGAACACATCCGTCGTATTCAAGAAAAAGAAATTCATTATCATTATCTTTGTCACAAAATTCAAAATGAATTCATACTCACGTTGGCTGGAGAAATCAAAGGTGCAATCATTCAAAATGTTAGAGAAGCAAAATATATTTTTCAGATATAAGTCATGAAGAACAAATGTCACTCATAATACGATATGTAGATGTCGTAGTAACACCAGTAAAAGTACATGAATATTTTTTAGGATTCCTTAAGGTGGATGATACTTCTGGGCAAGGATTGTTTGGTGAATTATTAGATATTTTGTGAACACTTGAACTTAATATTGGTGATTTAAGAGGTAAAGGTTATGATAACGGTTCTAATATGAAAGGGAAGCATAAAGTTTTACAGAAAAGAGTACTAGAAGTAAATCCAAGGGCATTTTACACACCATGTGGTTGTTATAGCCTTAATCTTCCACTTTGTGATATGGTAAATTCTTGTATAAAGGCTAAATCTTTTTTTGGAATTGTACAATGTATATATATATTGTTTTCATCTTCTACGAAGCGATGGAAAAATTTTCAAGACAATGTGAAAGGTCTGAAGCTTAAGCTACTATCACAAGCACGTTGGGAAAGTCAAGTCGAAAGTGTTAAAGCAATAAGATTTCAAGCACTAGAAATAAAAGCCGCTTTAAAACACTTGGTAGAAACATGTGATGATCCTAAGGCATATAGAGATGCTCAAAGCTTATTTTCTGACATTATGGATTTTGAGTTCTTGTTTGGCATAGTTATTTGGTACAATATACTGTCTGCTATTAATAGATTAAGTAAAATATTACAACGTGAAGATATGTCTATTGATACTGCTGTTAGTTAGATGAAAACACTTATTTCATTTTTTTGAAACATATAGAGAAATTGGATTTGAATCTGACAAAATTACTGCTAAAGAAATTATTGATCAAATGGAAGTTGAACCTACATTTCATGAAAGACGTATTATTCAGAGAAAGAAGCAATTCGATGAAAATGTTAATGACGAGGGAACACATTCAGCCGATGAATCATTTAGAGTGGATTATTTTTTAAATATAGTTGATCAAGCTCTTTCTTCGCTTAGGTTAAGATTTGAACAATTTCAAAAATATGAAAATACTTTTAGGTTTTTGTTTGATTAAAATAATATTACACATAAATCAAAAAATCTTCTTTATTTTTCAAGCACACATTTTCCATCAATTTACATTCTAAAATGCATTTTTACAAGAAAATGGGTATCAAACACCCCTTAAATCTTCTTCTGCACTTATTTTTATGAGTGTTGTGTTTGATTTCTAGAGTGCAACTTAGTTTATTAATCTCAATAATCTATGAGTAAGTTGAATTTCAAAACTGTAATTGTTGATTGGTTTAACTTGTGAAGCAACTAAGATTGATAATTTGCTGGTTGGAAATTATTAAATCTTAGGGAGAAGATTTATCTAGGTTAAATGCAAATGCTTGGATTGTGTTATCTAGTTTATTGATTTCTCTAATTCGCAAAGCCATTATTAAATTAAATTCTCGCGCTTGTCTAGGATTGCTTGATAATGAAGATTAATTGGATCGCTTGTTTCTAATTAATTAAAAGTAAGGAGAAATAAAAGAATTTGTTTCGAATGGAAAATTTATTTTTCACAATGAATGCTACAATTATGAATTAATGATTATTTGTGGATCAATGACCGGTTATGAATTTCCAGTCGTGGATGTTGACTTAGATCAAGGTTGGTTATATTGATTTCATTTAATTTGGTAGTTTGCGTTGACAATAATTGCTTTTCTTAATAATTACTTGTTTCAAATCCAAAACCCCCCTTTTTAGTTAATATTGCGTAAAAGACGAACTAAACATTCTTCGTGGGATCAACCCTTACTTCCACTTCTACATTTTTTTGAGGAGTATAGATTTTAATTTAGAGTGCCTACGACAGCACGCACCAGGATGTCATGTATGGATGAATAGTATATTTGAATGACTATAATTGAATTCCATATCGTTTAGTCAAGATTTATCTTGCACTTTTTTTTATAATCGTTCAAGATTCTTCTCTTTGCAAGCCGATTTAAAAACTGATTTCTATGTTATAATGCTCATTACACGTTGAATATTAAATCAAATATAATAGTGAATGCAGGATTGGCAATTGATATTAGTGTGCATATTTCGTGCATGGAAACATAATAAGATATGTTGGAAAATAAATCCCATATTTAGCTGGATAAGAGCTAATTTAAACATTAAACAGAATTAAAGCCGACTCATTTACACTTTTTACTAGGAATGGTTGGAGTAAAACCCTCAAATTTGTGGCAATAAATGAATAAAATTGGAATTGATTATCATTTCAGGAAGAATATTGGAATTGATTAATGAAAATTCATACTATTTTACACACTACATAAAACTGCACAAGTCTTATTAGTTGGTGAAAGCAAGAAAATAGAATGGAAATATTTGACTATTTTACATTTTAAGAGAAACTATTTATAAAAATAAAAATTAAATTTATATATTTATAGGAAAATATATTTATTATTTCTTAATAAGCATCAAAAAAAAGTTCCAAGAACCTACATGATGATCTCAAATGTTGGTGAGCAGTGAAATTGAATATTGTTTTGTATTGCAATCTCGAAGTATGTTTGATACACCAAGTCTCTATAGGGGTTGCAAATGGAATGAGCCACTCGTATTCTCGGCTTTATTCAGCACATGGATTGTTTGAACACGTAGATGAGCGAATGATCGGGTCGAGCTCGAAAATTTTTCACAAGTTTGGTCAATGTGAACATTTGACGATCCAAAAGGTCAAAAATGAAACCGTGAGGCACGAAACGTGACATTTTTTTGGTTGTTTTGCCTTGTAGTCATATTTATTTATGAATTTTGCTCCTTTTTAAAAAAAGGATCATTCATTCATTCTATATTAACCTCCTCCACTATTTCATTTTCTTCCATACAAGTCTACCTTCTCAATCTACAATTGTTACATAATTTTTTTTTTTTTGGTTACTTTTGAAAAAAATAATAGAAGCCAACTTCAATGGGCCAACCCATGAGTTTTGGCCTCAAACATAGCTCGTGCCATATATAGTATTCGATAAGCTTAATTAATTTTATATCTATATTTGTATTCATGGTTGATAAAAGAATGTTTGACCTGATTACACGACATAATCGATCTAATGTGACAAGTTTTTTGTAGCACACTATTATCAAGTAATCTTTTAAAACAAAACAATCTCGATAACTTTATCGATATTGATCAACGTTATTCTATTTAGGTCATGGAGTCAATCTAAAGCTTGTTGCAAATTTCTTCTTATATTTAATAGTTATCTATTTCAAATATTCCATTTAACAAGTATTAATTTCACCTTATTTTAAGAAAATATTGGACTATTCACCTTATTTTTCAAGGGTGGCAACCTTTCGAGCCTGCTCGATTCTATTCTTAAACATTCGAACTCAGTTCGTATCCATGAACTAGGCTCAATACATCCGCGAGTACACAAGTCAACCATTTTCAAAGAAGAGGAAATTATGCCACATAACCATTTTTAAATAAATATTTAAATTTATACTTTTCAACTTCTTTTTACTATAAATACCTTTTTTTTTTATATATAGTAAAATGGATATGTTAAAAGTTAACCAAACAATACAGGTATCATTTATCTATGACGCTAAATCTAATCCAATAAACACGCACTTAATTTATGACCCAAAAAACACGCCATTAACTTGACAATTTTGCACCACATCCTTCAAATGAGTTTACTTGTATTCTTTCGTTGTTTTGGTTCGGTAATTTTTTTTTTTTTAGATTGTAAAGGTTAAAGGTAATGGTATTATCATATGCATCTTCACTTTTGGAGAAATATATTTGAAAGAGAACTTATGCTGTATTTAATGATTATGATTTCATTCACAAGAAGGTTAATCTTTTTTATTCCTCTATCCGAGTCTTCTCGATTGGTACATGTCTTTCATAGAAAATTTTCGTACTTATGGAATTTAATTGAAGAACATCATGATCGAGCTGATATATTTTGTTCATTTCAGTGTTTTACATTTAATCATGAAATATTATTAACTGTATTCTGCAATATACACACTAATTATTGGTCCTAAATTTCGCCCCTCTTTCATTTGGAAAATAGCATGTCTTGAAGATGGTTTTGATCGAGTTTCATTCATTGGATTACATTGATTATATATATTGTGCCTATGCATAAAAAAAAAATAAAAGAAATGGGAATCTTAAGGAATGTCAAATATTTCTGTTCAGAGGCTTTATTTGGGAACTTCAGAAATGGGATTAGATTAACTATGCCTTAACAATTCTAGGTAAAAAAAAGTCTTTAATCGCCCATGGTAATATTGTGCGATCAACTTTTAGCAAAAGATATTATTTTTAATTATGCGGTAGTTTTTTTTCGCGATTTTTTTAAGCTCAAGATGTCAATGTTTTTTGAGTCTCACTTTTTAATCCTTATCCTAATGGAGGAATGGTTACTGAATCTTTAATTTAAGTATAATCAATCATTAAAGGGAAGAATGAAAATGTACATCTAAAATCAAATAAATGAATTCCACATTCTAAATCATATTATCTTATTTTTGAAGCAAAAGCAGTAAATGATTTTCCATCCTTATTCTGCCATGGATACTAATTAGTGGCAGAATAAGGATGGAAAATCATTTACTGCTTTTGCCTTTAAGCATCTCTCACTCTCAGTAACTTTCAGAAACTAAACATCGTGTTCATCGTGTTCATCAGAAAGTAAATGATTTTCCATTCTTTAAGCATCTCTCACTCTCAGTAAATGATTTTCCATCCTTTAAACATCGTGTTCATCAGAGAGTAAATGATTTTCCATCCTTTAAGCATCTCTCACTCTCAGTAAATGATTTTCCATCCTTTAAACATCGTGTTCATCAGAAAGTAAATGATTTTCCATCCTTGTTGGTTTATCACAGTTAGTTTTATTTTGGTTAGTGCCTGTCAAAACCATTGAATGGTCTCATAAAGCTAATGCTGGAAAGGCTAAATTGTCTATTTAAACTAGATGATTCAGTGTATCCACAATCCACCTACCCCTAAAGTCAAGATGATATTTTTACATGGTAATTCCAAATCTTGTCGGCAGAAATTTATGAAAATTGTGCACGTGTTGGACCTTCGATGAATAAATGAATCCAATCTACACGTGCACATTTACTTTCTGATGAACACGTGCATATTTACATTTACATCGTGTTCATCAGAAAGTAAATGTAAATTTACACGTGCACATTTACATTTACATCGTGTTCATCGTGAAAGTAAATGTAAATGTAAATTTACACATGTAGATTTACATCGTGTTCATCATGATTTAAAATTTTTGTTTGATTTGAACTGAATTTATAAATTATTTTCTACCTAAACGGAGCTTTTTGAAAAAAAATCCAAGAAGACGCGATTCATTAGTCACAAAATTAAAGGACAATACAATAAAATAAACAAAAACAAAAAAACTTTATTGATGTGTCTTCATTCATAACTACACTTCTTATGGTGAAAGCATCTCTCACTCTCAGTAACTTTCAGAAACTAAACATCGTGTTCATTTTCTAGGATCAAAATCAAAAGAAAAAGTTCAAGATTTGTAATATAAGAAAAACAAGAATCATGGTTCAATGACATTACTCCGGCGGCACAATGGGCAGGTTTGACTGATATCCAACCATGTTTTGATGCATTCGAAGTGAAATCCACGGTTGCATGCTGGAAGACACATGAACAATTCTTGGTCTTTAAATTCAGATAGACAAATAGAGCATTCATGATCTTCACCTTCTTGTTCGATGTAAATATAGACGACTATTTCATTCGTCCTCCCTTTTGTCATCTGGGATCGAGTTGAAGTTGGTAATGATGGCGGCGGCGGCGGTGGTTGACAATTTACGACTGGCAGCTCATTTTGTTCCGATTTTGCATATTTATTCCCCCCTCTTTTTCAACAGATATTGAATCAACAAAAACATTACAGTCGAGGTGAAAGAAAACAAATGGTAAAATGTACGAAATATCGGGCATCTTTAAGGAAGACGATGAAGAAAGGAGACAGAGAGATTAGAGCAGACAGAAAATTGCAATGAACAGTGGTATTTATATACTAGTTTGTGCGAGTCTCTACAAGGAAATAAATAGTAATACTCGTTTTCAGTCAACGTAAGGATTCTTAGGGAAAATGTCACCACACACTACACATGTAAAACGTAAGATATTTTTATTAATTATCTTCTGTAATATTAGTTATCACAATTTTGTGGAGGAAGCCAAAAGGAAATTTTCACAAGAGGGAGTAGATTTATATTATAATGTGAATGATAAATTATCATCACAAGAGAATGTTAGAATTCTTCAAATACTCCTTTGCACTCTATAGTTTAATTCAACAGTCTTAGTGATTAACGGTTTCGTTATATATGAATATTTTTTTAATCATTAAAAAGTTAATAATTAACAAGGGATCTTCTTTAAATACTAACAAATGGTTGATGTTGTTTATTTCTCCTTTAGAAAATTGAAAATTTTGAGAAAGCTTCTCAAAAGGTTGGAAGAGGAATTCTTAGTGGACATGAAAGTGCTAATAAGGTCAGTCATGTTGAGATCCTTATCTCATTCTCATACCCTTTATGATTTCTTTGTATTCTATCGTGTTGACCATATGAATGTAAACTAGAACATATTCTGGCGTTCTTTTGAACAATCAAAATTGTAGTTTGCATGATAATTTTACCTATGCTTCCAAAAGGTTATTAGGAGTTCTACTGATTTTGCTCATGCTTGGCCCTCCATCTCTATATTCTACGATCTTCTGTTCATCTTTCGACACTTACAGGTGCCAATTTTGTTGTAATGTGTTTTCATATTTGTTTTAAAATTTATTTAGTATGATGATTCATTATTGTTGAATTTGAGTATGTTAGCTGGATTAGTGTTCTTCTCATTTATATAATTTTACTATTGAAGCTTTTTGGTTGAGCTTTTGGATTTTCTTAACAAAAACAAACACATGCTCTTCAATGAGGTACTTTTAGGGAGTAAAATTTAATTGTTAAGGGTGCGGCTGGTTTAGTTTTCTATTTTCCATTTTCGATTTCAAAACAATTTTTAGTTTTCCTCGAAAACGGCACATTTTTGGGCATTTTCCATGTTTTGGAAATTTATAACTGAAAACGCTCAAAATGATAAAAAGTCATTTTGCGTTTTCAATTATAAATTTTAACTCGTTTTCGAAAATGGAAAACGAAAAATGGCCCGAAAACACTAAACCAACCGCAGCCTAAATTTTTTCTCCCTTCTCAGTTCTATCATTCTACTGTATATAATTATCCATTACCTCTTAACTGGGGTATTAATTTAACAAAATATAAGAATTATATATTAATTTGTAGCTTGAGTTAACTATATTCATTGAAGAGACCCTAGGAATGTTGAGAGGAAGCATTAGCTTCGAATTGACGATTAGCTCTTACTAGGATTGGTATCATAATTTTTGTGAAAATGCATATGGTCACAAGACTCCAAATTATAATGAAAAACTAAAAAACAAGTGGATTGATGGTGGTTTTTTTTTTCCTTTTAAATTAGAAAGTCCCATTGTAATTCTTTTCATTTTAATTCTTCAAAAAAAAATTTCCATCCAGTTAAGCCTTGTTAGAACTTGTTGAATTGTTTGAACGTATCATAATTACAACTTTTTCATCTACTTAATTTTACTATTCTTATTTGCTTCTCGAAATTGTAATTAGTACAAAGATCTAAAATGTGATATTTGTCTTTATCTTTTCTCTTCAGTACATACATGGGCTCATTGCTTGAGGAATTCATTATTTCCATTGGCTGGGACCGATACTTCAGCATGTTGGCTCGCTTGTCCTCTGGTAAGAGTTTTATTAGTACTAAAAAATGCATACTTGTCGTCTGAGGTCTTTACTCATTTCCAACTACTAGAAATATTTCAGTAACTTCGGCAAGATAGAGCTTACATCAGTGAAACTGTACTCACCTTTGTCTCTCTATCAGTTCTCTTGGCCAGTTTTTCAATACATAGATTTTAAGATTTAGATACTTTCATTCTTTGAAGTTTTTCTTCACATACTAATTATGTTTGATGTTCTGGTGCAGTGGAATTTCCATCTTTTCATCTTCTGATTCCTAATATGGTGCAAAGTCCTGACTTGTTTAGCTGTAAGAGAAAATTTCTTTTACCATTTTCTGAAAACTTTTCAATGAACCAGTAATTACTAATTAGTTGGAGAGTGAAACAATGGAAAATCATTTACTGCTTTTGCTTCAAAGATAAGATAATATGATTTAGAATTGTGGAATTCATTTATTTGATTTTAGCTGTGCATTTTTATTCCTGCCTTTAATGATTGATTATACTTAAATTAAAGATTCAGTAACCATTCCTCCATTAGGAGGTTACTGTTGGAGTTATTTTTTATTTTTACAAACGAATTGCAGTTGGAAGGTTGGGATCTTCACTTAATAGGTTCTATGAATGTCATTTTTTTTGCTATACCAATATTATTTGTAGACTTTCTACTAACTGTTGCATAGTAAATTTATACATGAGTTTCAGTTTTAACGTGTTTTTTTTTTAATTCTTAATTCCTATTCATACTTGAACCCACTAAAATCCCATTGACGATAATTCAAAAGTTTATTATGATATTCTTAATTATGTAACAATTTCCTGATGTAATATTTTTTTTATCTTTATAATTGGAAGAAGTTTACGCATACCTGAAACCTTTAAGAAAATGAGCATTTTTCTAATTAGATAATATGTATGGTGGAAAGAAAGCTGAATATTTTACATTTTTCCTATTGCAAAGAATATTCATCTACATGTTAGTCTTGTTGGCTTATCACACTTATTGTTTGATTTGCTATATGTTTCTCTATATTTATTACATTCACTTGTATGAATATGAACTTGTGATATTTCTGATTGGAAATCTCTTGTTCCTGAATGTACAGAACGTCTTGAAGCTTAGATATATTTATCACCTGCATATTGTTTCTTTTCATTCTAAAAGTAAGCTTAGTTCGTTGATGTTGTGAATTTTAAAGAAGCTTATGCATGTTGATCTTTTAATTTTTAATCAAACGATCAAAACTATCTGTACTATCCTATTTATGTGACAGTCTTAAGAAAGCATTATCTACATTCTCTTGATGCTTCTGAGCAACTTTTCATGGCTTTGTTTTTTAGGCATGTATCATGGGCATTTCTCTACGAACTTTATATTCATACTTCGGGAAAAGGGCATTATTGTCCTAAATAATAAGCGAGTTTTTCTGCTAAGAAGTTCAAGGCACTCTGCGATGTTGGAAGTTTTGCAGAAAACACATTTGGGATATATTGGAAACAAAGGCATTAAACTTCAAATCTGTATTCTAGGTATTTAGGCAGATCTTACCAAACTCCTTTCTTTTAAACTACTGATTATATCATCATCATCATCATCATCATTATTATTATTTTGGCACATGATGTCTTCATTATAATGGAAGAGAAATTTTTAGAAATAAACTCAAAGGGACTTGGTAGTCTAGAAAATAATGTTTAAAGATGCAATGGTATCAAAAGGTAAGAACACGGAACTTAGCATTGAAGCTTCAATATATGAAGTTTAAAAACATTTTGATGATGCACCCCCAATTATGAAAAAGTAAGTGGGTAATGGCACAATTAATGTTTATGTATTTATTTCGATTGCAAGGAGCTTTTGCTTCATTTCTATGTGAGTTCAATAAAAAAGAAACCTGAGAAAATTATATTTTGAAGCACATTGTTGTATTCCAAGTTATAATACAGATTGTCTTCCTCGTGTAAATTTGAACTTTTGCTTGATGCCTTTTCCATACAATGTTTTACTTCTCCTCCTTTGTTTCAATTTTTGATTAACCGTTATGAAATATTGAAATATTATTTCTTTTATACAGGTGTGGAGAAATTTTGTAACACTTTCCTGTCAATCCTTAACAGTCAAGATGCTAACATTACCTTCGAAAGAACCCAGCCCGTGCATTGCACGGATGAAAAGCTAGTTATATAAGAAATGTGTAACTGCTGATAATATTATCAACAAATCACATGTCGAATTGTGGAATAAGGACCATGCTACATGAACATTGGGGGCTACATAATGGACAGGCGGTGCCTCGCCATGGGCCCGAGGTATGCCGAGGCGCCGCATGTCCATTATGTAGTCCCCGTTGTAGCCCCCAATGTTCGTATAGCATGGTCTATTCAACATTCAAGATTGACAAAAAAAAAAACACATTACGATATCAATTTCCGATCATCCAAGGCAAGAAACTTGACGAGGAAACGAAAATTTGTCAAATAGAAGATCTTGAATTAAACGTGAAATGTTAATCGATTTATCGGTAAAATAAAAAAATCACATGAATAATCGAACATTTTACTAAAACCCACAAAATTGATAAAAGTAATCACTTGTCAGGATGGACAACGAAAAATCTCAGATGATAAATCTGTAATTAAAAAAAATCGATAGAAACTTGGAGGCAGAAACAATCCAACCATTGATTGTTGTTGCCCATCATGAGTTTTTTGAAATTAATCTTTGATTTAGGAAATGCATTGATGGAGAAACATGAAAATGGGGAAAATAAAAATAAAAAATGTCACTTACAAAATGAAGTGGGTGATATATTTTAGGAAATAGTATTTCCCGTTTTTATATTTTGGTGGTGAGCAGATGGGGCTCGAAATTGTCGGCGAAGTGCGAACAACTGTTAAGCTATCACAATTCATGGCAAAACTCTCTCTCATTTCTTTCAGTAGTAGTTACTCTCCTTCTTGATTACTCAAATACCCATCTATATAGAGAGAGACATCTGGGAAGTGGGTATCAAACTCAAGTCTCACTTCAACACTTTGAAACTGCTAATTGTCATTTTCTTCATTTTTTTTATCTTATTGCTTTTGGTTTGGCTGTTACTGCTTAGCAGAGATGCAGAGACGCAGCATTGTGAGTATTCTCTTAATTGATTATTATTTCTTCTGACTCCGTAGGATTGTCGATAAATATATGTAGATTCAAGAATTGATTAGATACTGAGAAATTAATTGCACAGGAAGTATTAGATTTAGTGCTCAAATGGCTAGGATTCTTGAAAAGCTAGTTGTTTCCATTTCTATTTGATCGGAGATACGCTGGTCGGTAAAAAAATTTAGTATGTTGTATTGTGTGACATATTATGGAAATTATTATAGATATATTTTATTTTATTTTTACTATGTTCAAACAATAATAGTAAATGCAAGACATTTTTTTTAATTAATACTCAATATTCCTATAGATTTTTTTGGCCCATAACCATTATTAAATGCAAGATATGTTAACTACTGAGAGTTAGTAAATAAGAATGGATTGAAAAAATTAGGAATGAAAGTGGTACAATTAAAAAAATTGAAGAATGTGTGCAATAAAACTTAATGAAATTTATAATTGATTGTGCATATTGTTAAAGACACGAAAAGAAGTCTAGACAACCCATAAAATTAGAATCTCTAAACTATATTTCTTTGTCTTGATTTATTGATTTATTTATCTATAATTTTCATAATTAATTCTTTTTGCTTAAATATAGAATTCTATATAGAAAATAATTTTTCTTTGCTCAATATTTTTTCATAAATAATTTTTTTTATCGAGTCTCTTGTCTAAATAACATAAAATTATATATTTAAGCTAAAAATATTTAAGTGTGTAATCTCATTTGAGTTTT
>NW_019264725.1:278267-300083 GCF_002742605.1 Olea europaea var. sylvestris
TATTCTGCAATATACACACTAATTATTGGTCCTAAATTTCACCCTTCTTTCATTTGGAAAATAGCATGTCTTGAAGATGGTTTTGATCGAGTTTCATTCCTTGGATTACATTGATTATATATATTGTGCCTATGCATAAAAATAAATAAAAGAAATGGAAATCATAAGGGATGTCAAATATTTCTGTTCAGAGGCTTTATTTGGAAACTTCAGAAATGGGATTAGATTAACTATACCTTAACAATTCCAGGTAAAAAAAGTCAAGATGCCAATGTTTTTTAAGTCCCACTTTTTCATCCTTATTCTACCATGTTTATGGAACTTCTGCAGGTTAGGTTCTACCCTCTCTATCCTGAAGTTCTTGCAAGTGGAAGTTTAGACTATGAAGTTCGCTTGTGGGATTGACAAACTGAAGAGTGTATAGGATCACATGATTTTTGTAATATGTTCTAATTTCATAGTTTCAACAATAATTATCTACCTCTTTTGTAAGTTCAAATTCATTAATGAGGCTGTGCTCAATTTTTATTCTCACGGATCGTCCTATAGCTTTTGTCGCCTTTCATGCCCAAGGGGAAATTTAGCTGTAGCTGTAGGCCACAATGTTACAAATT
Source organism: Olea europaea var. sylvestris (assembly GCF_002742605.1). NCBI lineage: Eukaryota > Viridiplantae > Streptophyta > Magnoliopsida > Lamiales > Oleaceae > Olea > Olea europaea. The sequence continues at coordinate 278,882 of NW_019264725.1, forward strand.
TCAAAACTTACATTGTTGTCAGTTTAATTTTGGACGCGCTTCATTGTTGTTGACCTTGTGATATGTGACATGTATACTCGTGGTATTACAACAAGAGAGGAGAGGCTTCCTCACAAACAATTATCCTTAAGACACCATTCACTCTGAGCTGTAGATATTCTGTTTCAAAGGTGCCTAAAAAATATAGACGCAGTAATTTATTATTGACAAATGATTGTATTCAATTTTTCATTATTGCATCTATTCAATTTGTTGATGCATTTTGCATTAAGATTCTTCATTTTATAATCATTCTTTATTGCTTTGTCATTTTACATATTGTAATTTTAAGTACAATGAAAGTATTAATCACAAAAACTAAAGGTGAAGTTTATAGTATTATACTTCTACATATTTATGATTTGGTTCATTTAAACTTTATCAAATATAGAAGTTACAAATTTATTTAGTTTATTTTGTTCTTAGGGATGCAAAATATCACATACCTTGACTGCTTCAACATTCATGGCATAAGAAAGCATTAGAAAAAGTCAACGCTTACCATGGACGGAATGTGCTTCTTAATAAGGGTTAGTATGTTTCATTGGATTTCTGGTGATAAGTCATTCACCAGTGATGCATAATGTTATCACTCTGTTTAGGGTTCAAACTTTGATTGAGTTTTTGTTATTTTCATATTTAATCTCTGCTGCGGAAGCTCTCTTGAAAGATCTTCAAATCGGTGAATTTCAGGCTCAGTCCAACACACCTTTCTCAACCAACAATCAGTCCAATCGGCTCCAAACCACAACCAATTAATTCACCTTGGTTGCTATTCAATCTTACACACGTAGGACAAGAAAAGATGATGATTTATCATCGCAAAGGCTAAGAGAAGACACCTCAAAGGTATACTATGAAAGAACCACCAATTGTACACGTTATACAAGCATTCTGGACACTTCTGGATACCTTTTTTTCTCACACAAAGGAGGGCAGTCGGGATTCACTTTTTCTTCTCTCAAAATCACACACTCATCATTAGAATATGGCTAGGGTTATAGCCAAATATATACTCTAGGGCTAGGCTTTAAGTTGGACCATTAAATGGGTAAACGGGCCAAGATTCACGCCATCCATAAGAAATACAATTGGGTCAGGTGTAGCTCATGGACTTGGTTGTTGGACTTATTTCATTCATCGGTCTATACCTATGAAATAATATTAACCTACTTTAACATCATAGCTCGAGATTTATTGGATATCAAAAACCTAACAAATCTCCACCTTGATGCCCAATAAATCTACAAGCAATTAAAATACGCAGTTAGCACTTGCACAATCAAGGTAGCCAATAAAATTGGATCACAGACCTTACCTCGTGTTTCCAACTTGAAACATACACCATACTTGCTCCATATACTCACCAGGGCTAAGGTCAAGAACACCCAGGTAGAAACAAGTACTTACATTGAACAACTAATCATGCGATAAAGATACTATATAGGATATCGTACACAGATCTTTTCAAAATTCACTTTCACGCTGAACCACCGATTAACACCAAGTTAGTCAGCACACGATTAAACACGCATGCAACACATGCATAAATGACCTCACAAAAGATCTCACCACACATATCCTATCCCATTCCGTGTTGCTCACACCTTGAGAATACATATCTCCTCTCATCGCCCACAATGCTCACTAAACCAATCACTTAACTCATGTCTCACTGACAAGTCACAATAGATCCTAATCTCTCGGGATAATCCTCTATCACCATATCACTTCTCCCAACCTATGTAGATAATGGGACTCCACCTTATAGAAGTGATAGAAGTGCCTCTCTCACACTCCACCTGTATAGGATCTCTTTCCAAATAAAGGATTCTAGACATTTGATCACATATCCACTCGTGATCCAAATGTCACACTCCACATTCCCGGTACAAACCACCATATACCCCTAGGCATCTATACTCCACCTTACTAAAAGACATCTAACACACTACTAATGCATCCTAACCCACTATGCACGCAAGAAATTACACCAAGTAATCCTAATGTCTCAAATTCATGCAAATGCACATATCAAACACATTGAGATGTAGCAGATAATCATGCAACAAAATTTAGACAATCACACACATGTAGAAAAGGATCACACACAGATGAACATGCAGTGACTAGGTTTACACTTAATAAAGCTCACTGGGGTCATAACTAGACCCCTCAACCAAATACGTCTCACCTCTCATCTTACCCTTCAGCTTATCTTTCTTCTTGGGATAGTCCCTAATAAAGTGTCCAAACTTACCACAACTGTAACACCTTCTACCACTAGGCTTCTCTCATCCTTTGCCCTTTTTCTTACTACCTTCATCACTTGAGTCACTACTCGAATCACTACCGTCTTGAGTTCTATCCAAATTCATTTGCTTAAACTTCATCCTACTCCTCATCATATGTAACTCGCTACTCCTCTTATCCTCTTTTTCAGCTTTCATTTCCATCTCCTTACTCCTAAGAGAGTCTGTGACAATCTCGGATGTTAAGGTGTCCCTACTGTACTTAATTGCATTCTTAACTTCCCTATATGAATCAAGCATGGAATTAAGCAGGATAATAGCCTTATAAATTTCAGATTCCTCTTCATCACAACTAACAATATCTTGAACTAACTTGTTAAAGACATCCAGATTATCATCAAGATCCTTTGAAGGGTCCATTTTAAAGCTGAAAAATCATTCAAACAAGTACAATTTATTAGGAGTTGACTTAAGCAAGTATAAATCCTCCAACTTTTCCCAAAGTTGTTTTGTAGAATCCAGTTTTCCTACTTTTCTAAAAACAGTATCGGACAGGTGTAAAATAATGGAAGTGTATGCAAGTTCATCATACTCTTCTTTTTATACTTCTGTTAAATTTGCAAGAAATTTGTCATCTATGGCCTTTGAAACTTTTTGTTGGACCAAAATACCCTTCATCTTTTATTGACAAATTGAAAAATCCCCTTTCCCATTAAAAATTTCAAGTTCAAAGTGTGAAGACATTTTTAAAGAGAAAATGAAAAACAGAACAACCAAGTCACAAATAGGTCACACAAAGTAATCCTAAAGTCGCTATATACACCGTTCTAGATTCCCAAGGTTTCGTAAGATTCACGATCTTAGATCAAGGAAATGTTCGAACAGGTCAAGTCTGGGTGTTCTAATTGGATAATTAACGCAAACACGAAGGTATATAAACAAAAATTTCAAATTTTCACGCAACAATTCTCACACATTGACTATATGACAGATAAGCACAAAATCAACTACCAACTTGCAATCAAAGTTCAACTCTTCAAAAATAGGGCAAATAATTCCTAAATTTTCTAGCATAAGCAATGGTTGCCAAGAAATGACAATCCCCAATCCTAACGATCAACCTACACGATGATCTGCTAATGTTGAAATTTAAACTAATTAAGCCAATATACCAGAGCGGACCTATCTAAGTCCTTAAATTACGAGAGTTGCAGATTTATCACTTTAGGACCACCACTATTCGTCCTAAAGTCTCTGAAAACTGCAGCAACCAAAAAACCACGATCGAGTCCCGAATGCCCAAAGAATAACGCTGTCCAGATTCTACTGCTTATCTTGAAACAGAAAACTTTCAACACAAAAAATGTCAGAAATAATATGAGGAACAAATTGCCTGGAGAGACCGTGGCCAAAAAATGTTCCACGTGCCCTCACGTGTGGCTCCTTCCCTCTGTACGTGGGCCTCACGTGCCACCACACAATCCGTCCTCGATCGATACGGGCCGGCCTATAGGGTTCGTCTCTTCCTGCATGTTACACCAGTGCTCTCCGTTTCTCCAAATTCCTTCTGGATTGATCAGAAAATGTGAAAAACGGAGACTAATTTTGACAGATTTTGGACAGCTTCTTTGATCTGATTTCTGCTGCAATTTCTGGACTTTTTTATATGTTTCATGAGCCAAAATACCACCCTGAAGCTTTGATACCAAATTGTTACGAAAGCTCTCTTGAAAGATCTTCAAATCAGTGATTTTCGGGCTTAGTCCAACGCACCTTTATCAACCAATAATCAGTCCAATCAGTTCCAAACCACAATCAATTGATTTACCTTGGTTGCTATTCAATCTCACCCACGTGGGATAAGAAATGATGATGATTTATCGCCACAAAGGCCAAGAGAAGACACCATAAGGGTAAACTATGAAAGAACCACCAATTGCACACATTATACAAGCATTCTGGACACTTCTGGACACCTTTGTTCTCACACAAAGGGGGCAGTCGGGATTCACTTTTTCTTCTCTCAAAATCACACACTCATCATTAGAATGTGGCTAGGCTTGTATATACTCTAGGGTTAGGCTTTAAGTTGGGCCATTATAGGGATAAACGGGCTAAGATTCAAGCCATCAATAAGGAATACTATTGGGTCGGGTGTAGTTTATGGACTTATTTCATTCATCGGCCTATGCCTAAGAAATAATATTAACCCACGTTAACATCATAGCCCGGGATTTATTGGGTATCAAAAACCTAACAATCTCTATTGTTTATTTGGAATGTGAAAATTGAATCATTGTTATGGAATCGTTTAAAGCTTTTTACTATTGATAATTTATATATTTCACCCTTTTTATTTTAATACCATACTTCTGACACATGAACCTTTAACATTCACAGAAATGCAGTAAGTGGTAAAAATAAACTGGGGTATGTATTCAAATATGAAATTATGAGTTACTCTCGGTTCTGGAAGCTAGGAGAACAGCTTTTGACAAAGGAATTGGCACAAAATATTTGATATTTTCTCATTATTGAGTTGTAGGCGATTGAAATCATGAATGGAATGCTATTAAAATTGAAATGAAATTGAAGTATAGAGATGTCGGTCTTGAATAAACTTTTCCTACTGATGTGTCCTAGAACGTAGTTAACTCTAATTCTTGCATTTTTGAGGAATTAAGTAGAGACATCAACAATTCTAGATTCCCATCTAATTTAAAATCAGAGTAATCGGTTCACTCCCCTTTCATGGTTTCTTGCTTTTGTTTTAGTGTAACATCAGCGAAGAACCTCCATTGAAAAAACAAAGTGAAATTTGTTATGTTACCAAAGTTATAGTAAGTTTGTGTTCACGTAGATGAATTTCTTGATAAGATAGAGCCAACTGAAAATATTAGTTACCACAATACATTGCCATATTGGTATGCTTATTAAACACAAAGAATAAAGTCTTTCCCCCCACGAATTTGCTTTATTTTATTGGCTGATAAATGTATATTCATTTCATATTATATTTGTTGTAGATGATTTCTCTGTTATGCTTCAACTTAATGTTTCTTTTTGGTATACAGTTTATTTGTATTGGAAGTAAAAAATGAGATAATGTAACAATAGAGGAGCAAAATTGATTTCTTGTTTAATCCGTATGATTGACATTTAAAAACAAACTAAGCCTTTCAACCTGGTACATTATGTTATTGCGCACTGTACTTAGGTAAATGCACCTGAACTGCCATATGCATTTAGATTCTATTTTATAAGATTGTTCAAATACTCCTTTGCACTCTATAGTTTAATTCAACGCTTGTAGTGATTAACAGTTTTGTTAGATATGAATTCCTTTTTAATCATTAAAAAGTTAATAATTAATATGGGATCTTCTTTAAATAATAACAAATGGCTGATGTTGTTTATTTCTTCTTTAGAAAATTGAAAATTTTGAGAAAGCTGCTCAAAATGTTGGGAGAGGAATTCTCAGTGGATCGGAAACTGCTAATAAGATCAGTTATGTTGAGATCTTTATCTCATTCTCATTCACTTTATGATTTCTTTGTATTCTATTGTGTTGACCATATGAATGTCAACTAGAACGTATTCCGACTTTCTTTTGAACAATCAAAATTGCAGTTTTGCTTGATAATTTTACCTATGCTTCCAAAAGGTTATCAGGAGTTCTACTGATTTTGCTCACCCTTATCCTTCCATCTCTGTATTCGACGATCTTTTGTCCATCTTTCGACACTTACAGGTGCCAATTTTGTTGTAATGTGTTTTCATATTTGTTTTCACGATGAACACGATTAAATTTACATTTACTTTCCTCAGAAAGTAAATGTAAATTTACACGTGTACATTTACATCGTGTTCATCACGATTTAAAATTAGTGTTTGATTTGAATTGAATTTATAAATTATTTTCTACCTAAATGGAGCTTTTTGGAAAAAAAATCCAAGAAGACGCGATTCATTAGTCACAAAATTAAAAGATAATACAATAAAATAAACAAAAACAAAAAAACTTTATTGATGTGTTTTCATTCATAACTACACTTCGTACGGTGAAAGCATCTTTCACCCTTAGTAACTTTCAGAAACTAAACATCGTGTTCATTTTCTAGGATCAAAATCGAAAGAAAAAGTTCAAGATTTGTAATATAAGAAAAACAAGAATCATGGTTCAATGGCAGTACCCAGACGGCACAATGGGCAGGTTTGACTGATATCCAACCATGTTTTGATGCATTCGAAGTGAAATCCATGGTTGCATGCCGGAAGACACCGGAACAATTCTTGGTCTTTGAATTCAGATAGATAGATAGAGCATTCATGATCTCCACCTTCTTGTTCGATGTAAATATCGACGACTATTTCATCCTCCTCCCTTTTGTCATCTGGGATCGAGTTGAAGTTGGTGATGATGGTGGCGGCGGCGGCGGCGGTTGACGATTTACGACTGGCAGCTCATTTTGTTCCGATTCTGCATATCTATTCTCCCTCTTTTTCAATAGATATTGAATCAAGAAAAATATCACAGTCGAGGTGAAAACAAATGGTAAAAGGTACAAAATATCAGACATCTTTAAGGAAGATGATGAAGAAGGGAGACAGAGAGATCAGAGCAAACAAAAAATTGCAATGAACAGTGGTATTTATATACTAGTTTGTGCGAGTCTCTACAAGGAAATAAATAGTAATACTTGTTTTCAATCAACGTAAGGATTTTTAGGGAAAATGTCACCACACACTACACATGTAAAAAGGTAAGATATTTTTATTAATTATCTTCTGTATTATCACAATTTTGTGGAGGAAGCCAAAAGGAAATTTTCACAAGGGAGAATAGATTTATATTATAATGTGAATGATAAATTATCATGACATGAGAATGTTAGATTTCTTCAAATACTCCTTTGCACTCTATAGTTTAATTCAACGCTCTTAGTGATTAACAGTTTCGTTATATATAAATTCCTTTTTAATCATTAAAAAGTTAATAATTAATGTGCAATCTTCTTTAAATACTAACAAACGACTGATGTTGTTTATATCTCCTTTAGAAAATTGAAAGTTTTGAGAAAGCTGCTCAAAAGGTTGGAAGAGGAATTCTTAGTGGATAGGAAAGTGCTAATAAGGTCAGTTATGTTGAGATCCTTATCTCATTCTCATACACTTTATGATTTCTTTGTATTCTACCGTGTTGACCATATGAATGTCAACTAGAACGTATTCCGGAGTTCTTTTGAACAATCAAAATTGCAGTTTGCTCGATAATTTTACCTATGCTTCCAAAAGGTTATCAGGAGTTCTACTGATTTTGCTCACGCTTGGCCCTCCATCTCTGTATTCAACGATCTTCTGTCAATCTTTTGACACTTACAGGTGCCAATTTTGTTGTAATGTGTTTTCATATTTGTTTTTACGATGAACACGATTACATTTACATTTACTTTCACGATGAACACGATGTAAATGTAAATGTGCACGTGTTCATCGTGAAAGTAAATGTTACATCGTAAATGTGCACGTGTTCATCGTGAAAGTAAATGTCATTTACTTTCACGATGAACACGTGCATTTACATTTACATCATGTTCATCGTGAAAGTAAATGTAAATTTACACGTGTAAATTTACATTCACTTTTTGATGAAAGTAAATGTAAATGTAATCGTGTTCATCGTGAAAACAAATATGAAAACACATTACAACAAAATTGGCACCTGTAAGTGTCAAAAGATTAACAGAAGATCGTTGAATACAGAGATGGAGGGCCAAGCGTGAGCAAAATCAGTAGAACTCATGATAACCTTTTGGAAGCATAGGTAAAATTATCGAGCAAACTGCAATTTTGATTGTTCAAAAGAACGCCGGAATACATTCTAGATGAGATTCATATGGTCAACACGATAGAATACAAAGAAATCATAAATTGTATGAGAATGAGATAAGGATCTCAACATAACTGACCTTATTAGCACTTTCCTGTCCACTAAGAATCCTTTTCCAACCTTTTGAGCTGCTTTCTCAAAATTTTCAATTTTCTAAAGGAGAAATAAACAACATCAGCCATTTGTTAGTATTTAAAGAAGATCCCACATTAATTATTAACTTTTTAATGATTAAAAAGGAATTTATATATAACGAAACTGTTAATCACTAAGAGCGTTGAATTAAACTATAGAGTGCAAAGGAGTATTTGAAGAAATCTAACATTCTCATGTCATGATAATTTATCATTCACATTATAATATAAATCTATTCCTCCTTGTGAAAATTTCCTTTTGGCTTCCTCCACAAAATTGTGATAATACAGAAGATAATTAATAAAAATATCTTACCTTTTACATGTCTACTGTGCGGCGAGATTTTTCCGAAAAATCCTTACGTTGATTGAAAACGAGTATTACTATTTATTTCCTTGTAGAGACTCGCACAAACTAGTATATAAATACCACTGTGCATTGCAATTTTTGTCTGCTCTAATCTTTCCGTCTCCCTTCTTCATCGTCTTCCTTAAAAATGCCTGATATTTTGTACCTTTTACTATTTGTTTTCACCTCGATTGTGATATTTTTGTTGATTCAATATTTGTTGAAAAAGAGGGGGAATGGATATGCAGAATCGGAACAAAATGAGCTGTCAGTTGTAAATGGTCAACCACCACCGCCGCCACCATCATCACCAACTTCAACTCGATCCCAGATGACAAAAGGGAGGATGGATGAAATAGTCGTCGATATTTACATCGAACAAGAAGGTAGAGATCATGAATGCTCTATCTATCTATTTGAATTCAAAGACCAAGAATTGTTCCGGTGTCTTCCGGCATGCAATCACGGATTTCACTTCAAATGCATCAAAACATGGTTGGATATTAGTCAAACCTGCCCATTGTGCCGCCGGAGTACTGTCATTGAACCATGATTCTTGTTTTTCTTATATTACAAATCTTGAAATTTTTCTTTCAATTTTGATCCTAGAAAATGAACACGATGTTTAGTTTTTGAAAGTTACTGGAGTGAGAGATGTTTTCACCGTACGAAATGTAGTTATGAATGAAGACACATCAATAAAGTTTTTTTGTTTTTGTTTATTTTATTGTATTATCTTTTAATTTTGTGACTAACGAATCGCGTCTTCTTGGATTTTTTTTTTTCAAAAAGCTCCGTTTAGGTAGAAAATAATTTATAAATTCAGTTCAAATCAAACATTAATTTTAAATTGTGATGAACACGATGTAAATGTACACGTGTAAATTTACATTTACTTTCACGATTTTCACGATGAACACGTGCACATTTACATTTACATTTACATCGTGTCCATCGTGAAACTAAATGTAAATGTACACGTGTAAATTTACATTTACTTTCTGATGAAAGTAAATGTAAATGTAAACACGAGCACATTTACATTTACATCGTGTTCATCGTGAAAACGAATATGAAAACACATTACAACAAAATTGGCACTTGTAAGTGTCGAAAGATGGACAGAAGATCGTTGAATACAGAGATGGAGAGCCAAGCTTGAGCAAAATCAGTAGAATTCCTAATAACCTTTTGGAAGCATAGGTAAAATTATCAAGCAAACTGCAATTTTAATTGTTCAGAAGAATGCCGGAATACGTTCTAGTTGACATTCATATGGTCAACACGATAGAATACAAAGTAATCATAAAGTGTATGAGAATGAGATAAGGATCTCAACACAACTGACCTTATTAGAACTTTGCTGTCCACTAAAAATTCATCTTCCAACCTTTCGAACTGCTTTATCAAAATTTTCAATTTTCTAAAGGAGAAATAAACAACATCAGCCATTTGTTAGTATTTAGCGAAGATCCCATATTAATTATTAACTTTTTAATGATTAAAAAGGAATTCATATATAACGAAACCATTAATCACTAAGAGCGTTGAATTAAACTATAGAGTGCAAAGGAGTATTTGAAGAAATCTATAAAATAGAATCTAAATACATATGGCAGTTCAGGTGCATTTACCCAAGTACAATGAGCAATAACATAATGTACTAAGTTGAAAGGCTTAGTTTGTTTTTAAATGTCAATCATACGGATAAAACAAGAAATCAATTTTGCTCCTCTTTTGTTACATTCTCATATTTGACTTCCAATATAAATAAACTATATACCAAAAAGAAACATTAAGTTGAAGCATAACAGAGAAATCATCTACAACAGATATAATATGAAATGAATATACATTTCTCAGCCAATAAAATAAAGCAAATTAGTGGGGGAAAAGACTTTATTCTTTGTGTTTAATAAACATACCAATTTGGCAATGTATTGTGGTAACTAATATTTTTAGTTGGCTCTATCTTATCAAGAAATTCATCTATGTGAACACAAACTTACTATAACTTTGGTAACATAACAAATTTCACTTTGTTTTTTCAATGGAGGTTCTTCGCTGATGTTACACTAAAACAGAAGCAAGAAACCATGAAAGGAGAGTGAACCGATTACTCTGCTTTTAAATTAGATAGGAATCTAGAATTGTTGATATCTCTACTTAATCCCTCAAAAAATGCAAGAATTAGAGTTAACTACGTTCTAGGACACATCAGTAGGAAATGTTTATCCAAGACCCACATCTCTATACTTCAATTTCATTTCAATTTTAATAGCATTCCATTCACGATTTCAATCGCCTACAACTCAATAATGAGAAAATATCAAATATTTTGCACCAATTCCTTCGTCAAAAGCTATTCTCCTAGCTTCCAGAACTGAGTATAACTCATAATTTCATATTTGAATACATGCCCCAGTTTATTTTTACCCCTTACTGCATTTCTGTGAATGTTAAAGGTTCATGTGCCAAAAGTATGGTAAGAATTTAAAATAAAAAGTGTAAAATAAATAAATTATCAATAGTAAAAAGCTTTAAACGATTCCATAACAATGATTCAATTTTCACATTCCAAATAAACAGTAGAGATTAAAGATGAAAATAACAAAAAACTCAATCGAAGTTTGTAAACCCTAAACAGAGTGATAACATTATGCATCACTGGTGAATGACTTATCACCAGAAATCCAATAAAACATACTAACCCTTATTAAGAAGTACATTCCGTCCATGATAAGCGTCGACTTTTTATGCTTTTCTTATGCCATGTATGTTGAAGCAGCCAAGGTATGTGATATTTTGCATCCCTAAGAACAAAATAAACTAAATAAGTTTGTAACTTATATATTTGATAAAGTTTAAATGAACCAATACCGCCCCCTAAACCACCTCCATCACCAAACCCTCCGACTCCTGAAATCAGATGATCCAAGGAGAATGTTTTCTCATATTGAAAGAACCCTTTGAGCTAACAAGATTTCTTGCGGTGCTGGTGTAAGCCAGAATACCAATAACCAAGAGAACAAATTTGGAAGGCATCTCAATTTGTGAGTGAAAGATAGGTCTTGACTCTTGATTTATATAATGCAATAAATCAAGAATTATTGTAGTGGACAACTAAGAGAGGGATTTAATTTCCCCATTCCTTCATTTGTAAACCGCTCTCTAATTGATAACGTAAGAATTTATGTGGCTTATGTAATTTATTAAGAAAACTTTAACATTAATGAAATCTTAATTGAAGTAATTTAGTGAAGTTAATGAATTGTTTAACATTAATGACTTTCCATATAATAAATGCATGTGATAGATATGCATGTCTATCTTTTCATCTCTCAGGATCGTTTCAGTGGAGTTCTTGATCATATAAAATTCTTGAAAAATCTCGAGTATTTTAGTTCCAGTGTTAATTATAGAAAGTATTTATATGGTGGCCCTGAGTACAGGCGAAGCAGGCGATCGCCTAAGGCCTCATTTTGGTGAGGGTTCCAAATTATGTAAAGTTAATTGGTTGGTCGAAAAAAAAAAAATGAAAAGTATATTTATGAAATTCTGTAATATAGAAGTATCATATACAAACATAAGAAACTAATAAAGCATTTTGAAAAAAACGGAAATTATATTTTAGGAGTTGTTTGAGCCCCATTTTTCTAAAAATAAAAAAAAATCATTTTGAAATAGTGTTACGATGGAGAATGTTTGGTTAAAAAATAAGAAAAAATTTTGAATTTACGCGTAATATTATTTTATTAAAAATATATGATTGAAATGATGTCAGATTATTGTTGAAAAATATATTTTGATGAAAAAAATAGGCCTCAAACAATAGCTTAATCTCCATCAAACAGGGGCTAAAACTCTATACAAAATAATTCAAGGGAAAATTTCATAATTAAGAAATTAATTATGGCACATTTCAAAAACAAGAAAATAAGTTTCAAATTTCTAAAATCAGATTTTTATTAAAAATTATTTATAATTTAATCAATTAATTAATAATTTTATTAATTAAATATATTTAAGTCATGAATCTATACAATTTGATCACAAATTAACAATATAATTAGTTACTTATTATTTTTTGGTCACAAATCAAAAATTTTATGTCACAAATTTTTTTACGTTCACAATTCAAAAATTTTGTAAGTCACAGTTTTTTCGTTGGTCACAAATTAAAAAATTAATTAGTCACGAATTAATTTTTAGTCACGACTTATCATATTATTGGTCACAACTTATTTTTCGATCACAAATCAAAGAATTTATAGGTCACATAATATTTTTGGGTCACGAATCCAAAAATTTTATAGGTCACATATTTGTTCAAGGTTACAAATCAAAATTTTGTAAGTTACAGATCACATCATTGATCACAGATTAAAAAAATTATAGGTCACATAATATTTTTGGGTCACGAATCTAAAAATTTTATAAGTCACAAATTTGTTCGAGGTCACAAATCAAAATTTTATAAGTCACAGATCACATTATTGATCACAAATTCAAAAAATTATAGTTCGCACAATATTTTTGTGTCACGAATTCAAAAATTTTATAGGTCACAAATCAAAAAATTTATAGGTCACAGAATATTTTTGGGTCACGAATCCAAAAATTTTATAGATCACAGATTTGTTCGAGGTCACAAATCAAAATTTTGTAAGTCACAGATCATATCATTGATCACAAATTCAAAAAATTATAGGTCACAGAATATTTTTAGGTCACGAATCAAAATTATAGGTCACAGCACCGCATACACCACCACTCTACAGCCACCACCACTGCACCACCACCATCAATACTTATGACCACCATCTCATTGCTGCCTCTAGAACCACCACCACCGTCGTCATCAGAACCACCACCACTTCCCGATAGTTGGTCGTAAAACCCCCTAGGTCACAAACACTTTCATACCACACCCCCACCACAACCACCACCACGCCACCGCTACCAAATGCTTAAACTATCATCAACCAAAAAATCCCCAATCTCAGTGTCATCATCGCCGCCACACCACCACCACCACCACCAAAAAATCCTGGCTACAATGTGGGCGATAGGCGCACTACCGTCGCGAAGAGTCGACAGCACCAGGGGGATGACACCAACGAAGAAGTTGAATGAAAAGAGATAGACTCCGGTGGTTCTACACACGATTGTCGCTGTCAGCGATCGTGTACAGTGTTGCCGCTGCCGCTACAAGGTGTCGTTTGGTTGGGTCCAGAACCACCGAAGAGAGAAGAGGGTGCGACGCCGGGTAGAGAGGCCGTGAAGAGAGGAGGAGAGGAGAAAGTCATTAGGGTTTTGAAATGAAATTTATATAATGAATGTTTAATATTTAAATATAAAATTGTCTGAAATAATTAATATAAATTTTTTTCTGATTTTTAAAATATTAAAGTTCCAATCTGTTTTAGGAATGTTGATTACTTAAAGTATGGGATTGTGTAATTTCCACATAATTCAAAATATAGGGCCCAATTTGAAATTGGCATAAAGGCCCCAGAATATGAGGGCCGGCCCTGTCAAACCCGACGCCACTACTTTTGCAAAACGCCACCACTTCATCACCACGCTTCCCTCCTCCTCCACCTCTTCTCAGCCGAACCCGACCCAATTTTATTCCAACTTCCGTGAACCCCTTCCCATCCAACCCGTTTCCTACCCAACGAGAACTCCATCCCCTCCATCCCAAGAAACCACTTTGCAATCCCAATCCGAATCTCCACCCGAACAAACCTCACCTCAAGCCGACGAGGGAACCCGGACGTGGACCCGTGATGAAATGCGGTACATCAAGGATGCACCAGTGATTTCCCCAGTTTCTTATCCATCCCGGGTAGCCCCGCTACCTGAGGACCGCGTGAAAGTAGAGGAGGATGGTAGTAAAAATGAGAGTGACGCGTTGGAGAGGGAGAGGGAGAGGGAGAGGAGGAGGATTGACGATGAGAAATGGAACGTGATGATGGCGAGGAGGCGGGTATTGGGCGAGGAACATGAGGAAGATAATGTGGCATTCCCGACCCTGATTAAGGTGAACAATGATGATCAGAGTAGTAAGAAGAAGCGCAAGGTGATTTATGATCTAAAGGAGGCTGTTCTGTCCATTAAGGTTGGTTTTTGAGTTCTCTTTTCACAGTTTTGTTTGATAAAACTCTCGAATTGCCTGTAATTGGTTTGGAGATTAGCATTTAAATTCATACTTTTGATATTTGAATTGTTAAGCTTGTTCTTGAAATAGATATTGTGAGATTAAGTTCTTGTGCATTGTATCAGTTATAAAAATGGAATGTAGGATGCCAATGATAGATTAAGTTAGTTCTAGTATTCGGGTATATGGTACTTGAGATGATTTTGCTTCCACAATTCTCCACTCCCGTCCCCCAACACAAAAGTTAAAAACTTTTCCACGCGATAACTGTTATTTTCATTCTTAGTTTTTGTGTTCGTACAGGGTGATAACGGTAGAAATTTTGATGCAACTTTGGAAGCACATGTGAAAATGACCCCTGAATTACGTCGAACTGATCTGGTATGTGCTCCTTCTTGCATTTCCTAATATAGAGACTAGTTTCATATGTACCTTCAAAATTACGCATTCTTTGCATTTTGCTATTTCCATATGACAAGCACTATTTTCTAAATATTTACAAGAGATCTTGAGGATAGGTTGAATTACTAGACATGAAATATGTATGGTGAAGTTTATATACTCTCTGACTCTCTGTCTCTACAATTTTGAAAGCCGTCCCCTTCCATCCCACTTTCCAAGTAGTTTAATCTCCTGGGAGAAATCGAAAGATAGAAGATGGAAATTTTGTATCCACTGATGGGCAATTACTATTTAGCGCAGAAATTTAAGGTGAAAGTGGAGAAGAGGTTATTGACTTAACTTATCGTTGACTTTTATCTCTTTCATGGCCAAAACTGATTCTGGAGAGTTCTTGTCTGTCATATCAAAAGAAGGGTAGTTTAGAAAGTAAATAGCCCATTTACGAAATGAAGCATCATTTTTTGGATGTGCTGAACAGAAATAAGAGCATTTAATCCTTGATGAAGGATTGAGCATTGTTTTACTATTCTTCAATTTGATACAAACTTTCTATGATAAATTGAACCCTTGTAGTGATTTCTTCTTTACAAAGTAATAACTTTTTGCCCTTGAGTCACTCTTATCATGAAGGCATGCACATAAAGTGTGTTGTTAGATGAGAATTGCTACGACAAAAAATGGACTAAAGAGCAAGTGATAAATGTCTAAAAGTTGAAGTCTAATAAACCAAGTTGGTAAGGGAGTAAAGAAAATTTCTGTTAGAAACAATAATGAAAAAATTGTAGAGTTTAAGCTCTAAAAGAAAATAATTTTTATTGATAAGATAAAATTTTACATTTTTTTGAACACACTTTGATTATATGGAGACACTCCTTACTAATACACTACACTACCTCACTATCTCTCTTTCTCTACTTATTCTATTTGCTTTCACTCTCTTCTCACACTTTCTCTCATCACTCATGCTTACACAATCACCTTGTATTTATAGGTGATAATGGACGATTGTGAAAGGTTCTAGTATGGTGGTGAACATAATTCTAAATACATCCATAAATGGTGGTGATAGTAATTGAATTCCTCTAGCATCTTCTAGGCATGGATGCATTCTAGATTCTTCTAGTCATGAATCATTACCAATTTTTTAGAGAGTTCATGGAGCTTCCTTAAAGTCGGTGATGATCTTCAATTCTCCCCTTCAGCACCGACTTTTCATTTTAACTATTTTCTTTTTTGTCATGTCCAACTTTGCCTTGACGAATTTTGAAGTACTCAATTTCTCGTTCAGTATATCTACCACTTCAAATATTTTTTGTTCTTCCGTACTTTCTTCTTCATTGATTTTTAGATTGGAATACTTGGTGCTTGAATTCTCACGTCCTCCCGCTTTTCTTATTTGTGATTGTGGATTTATACGTACCTTCACATCTTGTTGACATCTTTGATCCTTCGTACTCCGTGTTACTTTAATAAACTCTTCTTTAGTACTTAGCATTCGTAAATCATTAGTTTCTCCAGGATTTCGTTGTGCTTCCGTGATTTTTACTTGCAATTTGTCATCCATTTCTTCTAATCCACACTCTTCGGTGTATGCTCTACCATCTGCGGTGTTTGATCCAGTAGATCTACTCTCTACGGTATCTGCTCTTGCAGATTCACCCTCTGCGGTGTCGGCATTTATTCAAATACTTCTTCTAATTCTGAGTTTGTTAGTTTCTTCCTCTGCGGAGTCCACCTTCAATACCCGTCCTGAACCTGTATGGCCTCTTTTGAGTCATCGATCCAATCTTCTTTTGAGTCATAATCTTCTGACTTATTAACCCAATCATCTTCGGAATCTAATTGATCAGGCATGACTACCACCAACGCTGATTCATCCTTCACACTCGAGTTGAATTTCTTTTCTCGAATCTGCTCAATTGTTGCCGTGGTTGCCTCAGCATTCCATTTTTCTTTACTATTGTATTTATCTTGCTCGTTAGAGGTAGCTATATTACCTTCTACTGACTCATTTTTAAACCAACAATCTCCAGCATAATGGCCTCGTTTGCCACATACAAAGCACGCGCCATTAGTTCGTTGATATCCTTGACCTCTCTTGTTATAATTTTGCTGAGCTCCCCTTGTCTGGTAGCTTCCCTCAATCAATCTTTTAAATTTATCTTCTTTAAATTCTTTATGATTTTTTTGACGGGATCGACCTCTTCTTTTATAACTAAATAATGCTTTTTCGTCTTCTTTCTCTGTCGACACTCCTAACATTTGTTTGGTTAACGCTTTTTAGTCGGCCAACAAATTTTCAAGATTAACCAATGAAGGTTGCTCGGGCCAACCTTGTATCGCAGTGATAAAACTTCTAAATTCGGGTCTCAATTCATGTATAATTATTATTCTTATTCGAGATTTCGAAATTTTACTTGAAGCGTCTAACTCAGAAATTTCACGAAAAAAATATTTAACTTTAGTAAAATATTGACTTACCGTTAATTCCCTTTAAGTAATTGAGAGCAGCTCGTTATCCAACAATTGCAATCTCGGATCATTTTTGTTCGAGAATAGTGAGGCTAAAGTGTCCCATGCATCTTTTGGTGTAGTCTTGTCTCTTATATGATCCAACAATTCTTCTTCAATTGTTGTCTTTATAACAAACAAAGTCTTACCTATTTTGATTCTCTATTTCTTATGAGCTCCGGCCTCCTCTGGTGGCGTTACGTCACTTTCGCCAACTACTTCTCACAAGTCTTGCCCTTGGAGATACGACTCCATGCAAGTTTGCCAAGTGGTGTAATTATGATTGTTGAGCTTCTTTACACCCCGCCTACCATTTGTAGGTCGCCCATCGTGACTTGATTTTTCTCCTCGTAATCAAGCAAACTTTATAAAAGTTTCACAAACTCCTTTTGTGCACGAACTCAAGAAGATCAAAAAATCTTTCCCCGACCGCCTTGCTCTGGTACCAATTTGTAGAGTTTAAACTCTATAAGAAAATAATTTTCCTTTGATTATATGGAGACACTTCTTACTAATACACTATACTAACTCACTATTTCTCTCTTTCTCTACTTATTCTATTTGCTCTCACTCTCTTCACACACTTTCTCTCATCACTCATGCATACACAATCACTTTGTATTTATAGGTGATAATGGACGATTGTGGAAGGTTTTAGTATGGTGGTGAACATAATTCTAGATACATCCATAAATGCTGGTGAAAGTAATTGGATTCCTCTAGCATCTTCTAGGCATGGATGTATTCTAGATTCTTCTAGTCTCTTCTAATCATGAATCATCACCAATTTTCTAGAGAGTTCATGGAGCTTCCTTAAAGTCGGTGATGATCTTCAAAAACTTGCAGAGAATCAGAGGATGACATGGGGAGCAATGATTTAAAAGCTAAATTAGTATGAACATCCTTTTTATAATCTATATTTCACTTGTCTATTGCATTATTTTGCTAAGTCTTCTATGGAAGTACTATTTAACCGTCTATCTCAGCCATTATATCTTACAAGGAGCAATGGCCACTTGCTGCTTTTTAGTAGGTTGAGGACTGGTTGTAATTTTAATGATTTGTGTTTGAGGAAAGAGCATTAGAGATTTTCTGGTTTGGCAGTTATCAAAAGTGATTTAAATTGGTGCTACTTGTCAGCGCAAAATAATGCCGAAGATGAGTGCTGAAGATTAAACATATATGTCCTGAAGACAGGACCTGATTCCTGGTTACTCACTTCACTAGTGCACTTGCAGTCACATCCATCTTTAAGAGCTCATGATGCGAGACAAAGAAAAAGTGCTTTTCAGTGACTTTGTTTACTCTCACCAAAAAAAAATGTATCTCTATGTCACCATATAATTTAATTCCTTGATATTTATTGCTTCTTTTTCTGACTAGAATAAAATAATTCTATGCTAACTTCCTTGACACGTGTTTCTGGAATGGGAAACCAGTTTATGCTATAAGATATTATTCTATTTGGTTTTTGAGAGGATTTATCTTTTTCTTTTTTTTCCCCTTGTTGAAATGCAGAAACTCAATGGTTTTGTTTGTCTCCCACATGGGTTTGGAAAGGTACCATCGGTGCCTTACAGATTCAGCAATTACGAACTTATTGTTTTAGTTATTTTGTCTTATAAATGGAATCATTTGCCAGACAAGGGTGGCTGTCTTTGCTGAAGGAGCTGCTGCAGATGAGGCCGAAGATGCCGGAGCTGATATTATTGGCGGCCAGAGCTTGTGGAGAATATTAGGAGTGGTGATTTATTGCTCTCTTTATTACACACTGTTGATAAGTGGCCTCTTAAGCGAACTATATATATTTCTGTCACTTTATTTCATATCCCTCTCCCAAAATAAATAAATGAACAAGAAAATGTGTAAAAATGAGAATGAAAAAACACTTATCATTTTTAGTTTAGTCATCTTCCACTAATAAGTCTCCTGTTAGAACATTACTTAGCAATTTGAAATATTAATAGGTTGTTTTTTCATTTTCCCATTATCCAAATTGCCCGTGAAGAGTGACATCAATAGGACAGGAGGGGTTGAGTGTCAGAGATACAAGTAAAATCCACCCGCAGAGACACAACATATAGAGAGAGAGAGAGAGAGAGAGAGAGAGAGAGAGAGATGGGCATTGGATTTGCTACAAACAGTATTCCTACAAGAATATAGGACTTCATTGGAAATATTATTGAAAATTAGGATTTGGTTGTCCATAATAGTTTTCAGCGGTGCTTGTTTAGGTCGTAAAATTGAGTTCCCTGGTAATTTTCCCAATACCTTGACAAAATATTTGTATAATTATCATTTTGGTCACGCAATAAACTTGGAATGACAGTTCTATTCCAATAACATGCAGGTGAAACCAAGATAGATTTTGACAAATGTATTGCGACTCCTTCCATGATGGAACATGTGAAAAAGGTTTTGCAAATTTAAAATTTCACATTGTGCTGTTAGCATTTAATTATCCGTTTATCTTATATTTTCTATTTCACAGTTATCAAAAAATCTGAAGCAATTGATGCCAGATGCTAAGGTCAGTTGTGTCCTTATGTTATCAATTTCATAGTTCCTGGAGGTTGCAAAGCGGCAATAATGTCTCAAAAACATCTCATATTTATGCAGAAAGGTACTGTGACCAATGACATATCTAAGACAGTGAAAGATGCGAAAGCACAAAGTATAGTTTTTAAGAAAGACAAAACTGCAATTGTGCATGTAGGACTAGGGAAGGTACGGTTACTTTGGTCCTGTATTCCTGTTTAATTTTTACCATCTTTTATGGATGACTCTTGTATCTGATAATGATTCTCTGCTTATAGGTTAGTTATTCAGAGGAAGCTTTACGATAAAATGTAGGCGCTTTTGTGAATGCTCTCTTGCTTGCAAAACCTGCCGGTTTAAAGAAGAGTAAGTGGTATCCATTCTGTCTTAGCAAAATCGTCACGTTTGGGTAAAATGAGATTGTGGTTAATAATGGAAATGAAATAACAAAGAGGTTTGAGTCCTTGGAACAAGATGGTGGAACTTGTATGAATTACAAGTGGGTTACAAGATTGGAGTTTTGAGGCAAAAAAAAAAAAGGATATGGGCGAAGATATTAACTTGAGTTGGACGTAGGACTTGTCAAACTCTGTCGAAGATTGAAAAAATATGATATTATCTCCACTTGATTTACATTAATGAAATGAATGTATTGGTTTTTTCTAGTTCTTGGACAGTTTTTTACTAGCCTTATTTGCAGGTTCCGAGTATGCTGGGTATGTTGACTCCTTCCATATTTGCAGCACGGTGAGCTTATAAATCCCTTTTTTTTGGGTGGTATAAATAATTCACCTAAATGAGCTGCAGCATTACAGTAAAACTTTGTTTTGATTTAAAGACAAAGTCGTTCTTTACATGTAGGCTCTTTATTGCCTTTGCACTTTCGACTTTTTGCTTAATGTAATAAACCTTTTTGTGTACACG
>NW_019264725.1:303346-305305 GCF_002742605.1 Olea europaea var. sylvestris
AAAAGGAGTTGATTATGCGGAGAAAGGAGAAGATTTTGTGAATATTCAAGTTGCAACTGATAGTGGACTTCAAGTTTTCACCTTCAAGCAGCTGCATTCAGCCACTGGTGGTTTCGGAAAGTCTAATGTTATTGGACATGGTGCGTTTGGGTTAGTCTACCGGGGAGTGCTCCAAGATGGGAGGAAGGTTGCGGTTAAGTTGATGAATCAGGCTGGTAAACAAGGAGAAGATGAATTTAAAGTGGAGGTCTTGTCCCTGTCGGCTTTTTCCTTGTTAAATTTATATTTTTTAATTTTGTGTACAAGTGCAAAATGTTTCTTAGTTCCCCCCTTTGTTATGTTTTTCTTACTTATTATTAATAGTGTATTATATAATTATAGGTGGATTTGCTGGGTCGTTTGAGGTCGCCATATTTGCTCCCGATGATTGGATTCTGTTCAGAAAGCAACCATAAGTTGCTGGTTTACGAGTTCATGGCAAATGGTGGTTTGCAGGAACATTTGTATCCCATTGGGGGTATGTGTTTGTTTGTTTGAATCTGCAATTGCTTTCAATGATCTTGCATATGGTTCTCTGATCAGACACTATCTATCTTAGTTGAGTATATCATATTTGAATGATTCATATTAGGTGCATGGCAAATATAAAAATCTAAATTTGGCATTTATCATTAATGTAGGTCTTTTATCCCCTTCTTCCGTTGAACTTGCTATTTGTTTTCTCGTCTTGAATTTCTCCATTGGGATGTTATTGACTTTTTCATGCTTCCAAGTCTCATCAAATTTTTTTCATCTCCATTTAGGAATGATTCCTATATCTGATGCATGATATGCTTGTTTTCGACCATCCTGATATGCAACATCTATTTTCATTCTTTCAAGTAGTTAAACCATGTGCATGCTCTTTCTGTTTATCCAAATTTACGATATTGAATTAACTTACTTGAATGATCCAACTTGTCCTTCTGACACGTATGATGACTTCGTGTATTTTTGCCCATCGAGACTTTTTGTTTCTGCTCTTTTCTTTTCTTTTCTTCATATTATTTAGATCTATTCTTCCTTTTGAACTCTCTATAATCAGATCTATTCTCATTAAGGTACTATAAATGGCATTTTTCTTTTAAACTCAGCTTCTAATAGCATTCTATCAAAGTTGAATTGGGGCACTCGGCTCAGAATAGCTTTGGAGGCAGCAAAAGGATTGGAGTATCTCCACGAACATGTTAGTCCACCAGTAATTCACAGAGATTTTAAAAGTAGTAACATCCTTTTGGATAGAAATTTCCATGCCAAAATTTCCGACTTTGGGTTAGCAAAACTTGGTTCTGAGAAAGCTGGTGGCCATGTTTCAACTAGAGTATTGGGCACCCAAGGATACGTTGCACCCGAGTAAGCTAACATTTTTCATTTCGGAAGTTATACCGTATTTTTACATGATAAATTCTTCACGCTACTCGACTTGAATTCTACATTTCTTCAGGTATGCATTAACTGGGCATCTGACAATGAAATCAGACGTGTACAGTTATGGAGTCGTCCTCCTGGAATTGCTGACCGGCAGGGTTCCCGTGGATATGAAGAGACCTCAAGGGGAAGGTGTTCTCGTTTCTTGGGTATGTTTATTGTTAAATTCTTGAGCAGTGCCACATCAAATAATATGATATTATATAAGTTTAGTGAGCGCCGTTGTATTTCTACACGTTCCGATAAAATTTCTTTTCCACATTTATGGTGGTAGGCCTTACCCCAACTCACGGATAGAGAAAAGGTTTTAGATATCATGGACCCAGCCCTTGAGGGCCAGTACTCGATGAAGGAGGTTATACAAGTTGCCGCCATCGCTGCTATGTGCGTGCAGCCGGAGGCTGATTACCGGCCACTAATGGCGGATGTGGTGCAGTCGCTAGTCCCATTGGTGAAACATCACAAACTGCCTTCAAAGCCAGGTACCAGCCC
>NW_019264725.1:310355-313330 GCF_002742605.1 Olea europaea var. sylvestris
CGGCCACTAATGGCGGATGTGGTGCAGTCGCTAGTCCCATTGGTGAAACATCACAAACTGCCTTCAAAGCCAGGTACCAGCCCGAGTTTCCACGCTATGCAGTCTCCTAAAGCTTAGGACTTTAGCAAGGCTATTACGTTGAAGGACCGGACCTAATCTTACGTGTTATCCATTTATGCTTATTAATCTAACTTATTTTAGAAGGGCTCCTCTAGTTTTTAGTCGTCTGTTATAACGAGAACTTAGATCCTTCTAATAGGCTTTCTAATGAAGAATGTTACCGTAATCTATTGGTATTGCTGCATTTATCGAATATAGACAATATCATCGTCATTGGCTAAACGATTATTTGGTTATGTTGTTTTGGGTTTTACTTGACTAAGGCGAATGCGTTGTTCGAATAATGTATTGTTATGAATCGATTGAAGGCTTATTCTTTGTAAGAGAATATGGCTAATGGCTCGATTGATCTTAAAAAAGTAGTTATAACTTTTTCTTTCTAGTTATTATAGTAGGAACCTTTGAATACTATTAACTAGTATTGCGCGACATGTAACACTATCAAAAAGTTGAAAGACCAATGTATGATAAAATAAATAGGAAAATCATTTTTAGGTCCTTTATATCATAGGAAGTCGTGTTCGATTTCCGCATTGACGATTTTGGCATTTGCATTGACGATTTTGTTAGAGGACCAATATGGACAGTGCGACTAGGCAGGAGGAATGCAAGAAGAGCAAGCTTGAGCGCTGCAAATGGCCAAATCCCATCCCCAATCTCAAGCGTCTCAACTAGTCTCGATCTGGACCAAGAAGTCTAAACCCATGCGACATTATGGCCCTCATGGGTGGCCACACCTTCGTCTTTGCGATATGCTCCACCTTCTGATCTCTCATTTATGCCTTGTTTGAGCCACATTATTTGAAAAAAAATATATTTTTCAATAGTGATTTGACATCATTTTAGTCACACATTTTTTAATAAAATAATATTACACGCTAATTTAAAATATTTTTTTATTTTTTAACCACATATCTCCGATCAATATACTATTTAAAATGTATTTTCATTTCAATAATATGGCTCAAACAAGGGCTTAGAATGAAACCACCATCAACCCGACCTTTGCATCCAACTGATGAGATACATGTTGTACCTTGGGCAACGTTATCAACTTGACAACGCGAGATGTGTTATAATCGGTTTTACAACAATTACTACAACAATCTCTTGACTAAACATGGACTTTCGCACTTGAATCCATGTTAAAAAAGGACACATAATAGAGATAAAAGTGAAAATAAGGCGAAGCTGGGGGACGATAAGTGTATTTTATGATAAAAATCATAAACGATTTTCACATGGTGAAAGCTACTTAATGGTCCCCTTTAAATAATGTGAATGTCATGTATGATTTTAATGTCTACCTTAAAGATTTAATTATCAAAGAATTTTACCTTCCAAATTGAAGCTATACTAGTAATGTCAAGAAAATGAGCCTTAATTTTCCAATTATTATTTTTTGAGTCCCATTATTTAGTTAAGAATGTATTTTTAAATAATTTTTTAGATTTACGTGTAATATATTTTACTAAAAAATGTGTAAAGTATGAAAAAAAAAATATTTTAAAAATAATATGGATCAGGGTCTTATAGGATATTAGGGACAAATAGAAAAAAATAATATTTTCTTAAAGGAAAATAAAAAGGAAAAAGAAAAGTATAGCTTGAAAAATCATAAAAATATGTGAATGCAAAGGGCAGAGAGAGAGAGAGAGAGAGAGAGAGAGAGAATGGTGCCACTGGGACCTCAGCTGCATCAGCAAAATCCACCACGCGATAATGAATACCATAATGTTCTTGACCAAGCTCCACCACCACCAGCCTCAGAGAGGCTTTCCACTGCTGCACCCATGGAAACAGAGAAGGTATTGTAAATTGTATGCATAATTGTAAAATCGATTTTCTAGTGTCTTGTCTGCATTCTCTCTGTGTGTGTGTGTGTGTTTTTTTTTTTTTTTTTTTGACGAAATTCTAGCTGGTTTCCTATTTTTTTTTTTTTTTTACCTTCGATCTAGCTGAAAAGCTTGAGTTTTTGGCTTGTTACTGCGCGGTGGGTGCCAGAAGTATATTCGGAGAATATTCCGTCGATCTGAAATATTCCCGTTTCATAGGTATTTCTTCTTTAAGATTTGTTTCGCCTGAATCTCTGAGAAAGCGAGGAAGGACCTGTGTAGTAGTTAATTTTTGTTTTCCCTTGATTTTTGGAATTTTCTCTTAGTTTTTTAGTCTTTTTTCAAGACTTATTCTTCCCTCCTTATTTTTTTTTCCAGATTTTTTAATTTAATTTTGCTGCTTCTGATTATATCCAAAAGGGATACTTTTTAATGGACTACTGTAAATTGCATCTGTTACTAGATTTTTGAACTATTTTTTACTCGTTTTTTCTTTATTATGATTATTACTACTATTGTTAGTTCTATAAATTTGTTACTTACTTCAGGCGAATTTAAAGCTACTTTCAATTGACTGTAGGTGAATTGTGCCTAAAATTATAGATCTCTTGTATCATTTTCAAGTTTGTTGGTAGTGAAAATTTCTTGCAAGCCATAATTCTTGTCAAACATTGCTCTTTCTGTTCTCTCTCTCTCTCTCTCTTATTTATTTTTATTTTTGGGTTCTAAGCATAGCATATCTCTTTAAATTCTCATGCTTTTCAGGTTCCGAATTTCACATTTCCAACTGTGTTTTGCTATTCATTAGTTGACAAATGTTCTAATTAATATAGTCGTGCTTATGTGAATAGGTTTCAGTTGGCCAGTTGTGTTGCGTTTCAATTTGTATTTATTTACGCATTGACACATTTGCTTGTTTTGCATTGCAGGAGATGTCGGCTTCTGTAGTTGATGGGAATGATTCAGCTGCTGGTCACATTATCTCCACTACAGTTGGAGGCAAAAATGGCGAGCCCAAAA
>NW_019264725.1:320631-366335 GCF_002742605.1 Olea europaea var. sylvestris
CAATATTGTTTAATGGAAGAGGAAGCAAACAAGAAATAGAAATGAATGTATATATGAAAATGCACACAAGAACGATAGTTGTCGTTTCTTACATAGCGACTTTTAGGTTGTTAATATTCACAACATTGAACAAACTTGCACCTGAATGTGAGCCAAAGGAAAAATGAACTCTTAATGATTGCATTTAATTGCCAGTTCTAAATATCAAATTAATGCGCTATGCAACTGGATGAAAAGCAGTAGCAAGTAGTCCCTGATAAGAATTTGTTAGAGGCTTGTCATAAGACTCACAGAAAGTCAATTACAACAGCGCTTAGGGTGGTGGCACACTGGTAGAATGAAACATTTTTCATCTATGGTATTTCAACTTAGTGTACTTTCTGATTTCGTGCATGCTTTTTCACCATGCTATTGCATGAAATGGCCTGGCTTTCAACAAAAATTCCAGATCAAGAAAGGTTGTCTGTTTTTTTGAAGCAGATTGCAGACGGGTCCTAGCTAAGAATTAATATTACTCCGGTACAGAACAGAGACACAAAGTCATGAATATATGCAGTTGGGTATATGTCATTAAGTAGAACAGAGATGAAAATATCAAAGATTCTTGGTTAAGTGTTCAGTACATAGTTACAAGTACCTCAGGCAACCCACTCTCTGGCCATAAACTCCCATATTCTTCGCATATGATTGGGCACATCCAATTAAATGGCCATCCTCCAGAAAAATTCTAATAGACTTTGCATCCCTCTCCGGATCACCACTAGCAAAACCTTGATATGCCATATCGAAGAAGGCAAAGTGCCCCTTGACCTGAAATAATATGTATCTCTATTATTCTTTGAACAATAATTTAAAAAGTAACAGGCATCTCCATCACAGAATGCAAACCTTGAACTGTTGTGAGATCTCTCGCCACTGTTCTTCTGTAGGATCCACTCCAGTTGGATTGTGAGCACAAGCATGAAGCAAAAAGAATGACCCATTTGGTGCATTCTGTTCCAATAAAAATTAGAAGAACACTCACACAGTAGGCATAAAATATTGCTACTTGCAATTAAAAAAAACATTTAGGTCATCATCGAGCTTTCTTACCTTTATGTCCTCCATCATTGAAGCAAAGTCCAAACCCCGAGACTCTGGATGATAATAATGGAATGTGTTCTGAGGAACATGAGCATCTCTCCAAATGTTGTGATGACTGATGAAATCCCACAATAAAATCATGAATACTTGACAGAAACAGTAATTTGATGCAATAAAAAAATAAAATCATGACACGTAACCAATGGAAGAACGTTGCGAAAATGTCAGTTTATAACAAAATAAAACATGAAGCACACAGCAGATGTGAAAGACACAGATTGAAAAGCAATACTAACTTTGCCCAGGTGGGAACTGGAATGTAGATTTGTGAATCAGGGGAAAAACGCTTTTGGAAATCTGCAAAGAGCCGGCATGCACCAGTCCCAGAGAGAGCCTGTACACCTGCAATCCGCTTCTCTTTGATCAAGTCAGAGTTCTCTCCATACGCCAGCTTCAGAGTCTCCTCGACCATATTTACACTTCCCCCCATGGGAAGATATTCCCTGGAAAATCAAGTCTTGCTAAGTCTATTTACAATTGAACGAAAATTGTGTTAACGGCACCTGTCTGATTTGCTTCATTGCTTTAATGAATAACTAGAGAATATGTACATGGAAAACATCAAAAATAGCAATGTTACAAACAAATGATGTAGCTTCACAGAGTGAAACTAATGATGCTCTCTCCCTGAACTAAAGTTATTGCAGTAAAACCTATTCCCCTGGAAACTTTTCAAGAGAAGGCCTCATATGGGAAACCATTAAACTGTTACCAAATACGGAAAGATGATAAAAGCAACTTAGATTTCCATCTCTGTTTATCCCTTTTCATTGAGTAAATTGTCTATCGTAAATTTTAAATCATGCAACTATTTCTGATTGCAGTGTAACCACAAATATTCCTATAGCCATGCAAATTTTCCACATCTTGATTTTATTTTTTAATTTTCTTTTATTGGATACCGACAGTCTTCTTTAAATGACAATAAAATATCATCTATGCTAACATGATAAACACTGAAACTAAGAGTCATTTGTCCATGGAGATCCCCTAAGCAAATAAATCAGCTATCACAGTCAGAGCAAGACATCATTGCCAACACATGATAAGCAAACATTTGTTTGACACTGCAAGTGATCTACACATTATTTACCTAGAAAACTTTCCCTAAAGTCTTATGATCAAACTAGTTCGCACCTCTAATATATATGCATCAGACCTTCAAACTGGACATGGTATTATGATGAATCATGTCTTAACAAAATAAGTCAAATCAGATCTAATTTTCACTTCTAATAGTTTCCTGAAAATATTTATAATTTATTAAAATATCACATCAAGGGAGAATAATTTTTTGGACGATTTTAACCCCTTACAATTCAATTATTTCAATAATATCTTATTTTTCGTTTTTCGATATGTAATAAATACTACAAAATTATTGTCATTTATGAAATTTGTGTTATTAATTCTCAATTAATTAATATTCACATTAACCTAGATTTAATGAATTTTCACTTGATAGTCTTGAATTATATGAATCTAAAGTTATTATAGATGAATTTATTCATATTCATGTATCTGAAAATTTTAATGAGTGTTTAAATTTATGTATTAACAATTAATTTTTATGTACCAAATGTAATATAAAAAAATTGCTTATTTATAGTATCATCATTACAAAAAATTTGAATCGTAGAAATTGAGTTTTGAGAATACAATTTGACTACAATTTTCTTCTCTTAAATTTCTATGCTAAATTTTATTTTCTTTAATTCATACGAGACTCATCAAATCCTACTACAAATTGGTATTAAATATTACTTTTACATCACTTATAAAGTATTTTAGAATAACGTGCAATGCACGTTCAACTTTAACTAGTTCTGTCAAATATAACTTAGTATCCACACTTAAGCACACAATTGATATATGTATAGAATAATTTTTCAAATCATTTATCTACAACAAATTCTTTGTTACTTTTTCCTGATGGAACAAAGGTGTGATATAACGAGTTTGCTGATGAAATATGCTACTTGCTTTGGGGGGAAAAAAGAAGAAAGAAACCATCCAGGAATCTAATACACTGACAAAAGTGGAAGGATCAAAATGGCTAGTGGAAACGATCTTGGATCAAAAGTTAACAACATAGGACCACCACTACAGCTGCAAGTTACAATCAGAATGCATAGAGATACCCACATAGAGGTCCATTTTCCTAATACACATTGAATACATCTCTACCTATGACTACGATATATGACGGTTAAATTTCGTTCACTCTCATTTAACCTTTAGTAAAATCTCAATTAAGTTACTCAACTTTAGTTTGTCACAATGGGTCAATTGATCCTCGATTTAATTTCTGGTTCACCACTCCATCACCTTCCTTCCTCAGAACTTACTAATATTGCTTAGTTGACAGCCCCATGGTAGCGGATGCCAAAATAAGAAACGATCACCGTGCCAACTAAGCAGCGATTACATGGAAATACAAAACATACATTATTTAGTTAGGCATAGTCTTGAGTTTCGAACTTTCCTTACGTGGCATAGTGGTAAATGATTAAGGTTTGGCTGCCGACCAAGCAATTTCAGATGGCGGTTACCAACTGTAAATTAGTAGAAGAAAGGGAACGAACTACAAAGAAATGATTTTTTTTTCCTTTTTTTTTTCACAATAAAAAATAAGTAGAAAACAAAAGAATACTCACATGTTCACATTACCGGAGATTCTCCGCTCCGCTTCCCTGACGCACTCCAGTACCACCGGCTTTCCATTATCATCACGATATGCACCCTTTTACACAAAAAAAATAAAAAAATAAAATGAATTTACATATTTTTAATAGACAAAAATTACAAAATCCGAGCTCGTAAAACAAGATTAATTAATTCAAATCACTTCAAATTTCACCGAACAAAGTGGATTAAAATCAATTATAATCTACCACTTGCTAGCAAAAACGAAAAAACTCTTATACTCACAACTCCAACATTGACTTTATCAGGACTAGGATCAGCAAGAAAAGCTTCGGTGACTCCAAGGATCGGATCCTTGGGAGCTGGCTCCACGTGCTTCCACCACGAAGTGGACATGGATCGAATAGCTCCGGATTTGACTATCCGACCCGCACAACCATTGCGAAGTATCATCGCCATTGGAGAGGAGAACAGAAGAATCGATAAGGTGTGTATGCGACTATGCGAGAGAGTTTTGTGCGTGAAATGTGAGTAAAATTTATGAATGAAGTATTAAGCGATTATTTAAACGATTTTTAAGCCTCGAGAAGCGTAATGGATGGGTGTTGTAAAAAGGGCCAAAATGCTGATGTTTTGTAAGAGTTTTGCCCTTGGTTGAATTTACAGATTTGGCCTCAGGCTCGTGAGTTATTGCGGCAAGGTGGGGCCGGGCAGCAGCAGCACTCTCGTTCTGCCGCCTTGGAAGATTTTATAAGTGGGCTCGGAGACCATGTTTTCCATTCCCATCTCAAATAACTTGCTGAGATGGGAAATAATCCGTCTCATTCAGGGCAAGGTGATGTGAAAGAGGTTTGGGTTCGAAGATGGTAGGAATGACAATGACGGGTCGGGGTCAGGGCACCCTCCATCACTTTCTAATTTTTCGCCCCGTTACCCGTTTAAGGCGATGTGGTGGCCTCACCCTTGCCCCGATCAATACCTGTTTAATTTTTTTTTCTTTTTTTAAAAATTCATTTTATTGTCATTATTCATTAAAGTGAGATGATAATTTATTAATTAAATTTTTAATTAATTTATTTATTTTTAAAATTTAAATTATTCAAATATATTTGGTAAACTGAGACTTTTATTGTTTGTCATATTTTTAGATAATTTTAGTCGCCATATTTTATTAGAACTAATGAAATTTAGCGGAATTTTTCATTTAAAATATTGAATTCTTAAAAAAAGAAAAAAGAGTTAAAACAGTGCGGGGCTGGGACGGGGCTCTTGTTACCAGTACACGCTCAAGGGGCGAAGTCCCCTGTCCATCTCGTCCCGACCCGAATACCCTATTAAGCTGGTTATCCTCAACTAGCTTGTGGAGGGGCCTCGCGAGTATCGAGTTTGAAGGTTTTTTTTTCTTTCTTTTTTTTTTTTTATGTCAAGAGGATGAGGTCGTGACATTTTTTTGTTCTCTAATAAGTTATTGTTGTGTTTGGGATCTTGAATTTTGACTTTTAATTCAAGTGTGGTAGAAAGGGAAATTTGACGGTTCTAGTCAGTTAGTTATTAATTTTGAGCCTAGCTCACATATTTTTTAAATTCAAGTGGAATGGCAAATTTCTTGTGGGTTCGGCTCATTCTTCATCGATTCATGAGCAGCTTGGACTCGTATATATTGAAATGATTCATGGGCGAGTCGAGCTCAATTTGTTTCCACGATCTAAGTGGGCTTGACTTGTGAGGCCCTCGTCTTGAACTTGTGGTTGGCTCTTTATTTGGCTTATTTTGTTAATTTCTTAAAATAAATACACAAGTTGACCCGTGAGCCAGGTTGAGTCTACACGAGCCAAAAGGTTGAGTCAATCGTTATTTATGGACCCCAATCGAATTTTTAAATCAATAACTAGTATGGACCTAAAAAACACATGTACGACATCTACTATCTAATAATAAATAGCTTGGGATGAGCTCAATCAATTAATTAATTAGGCCTTGGTTTGAAAAATTTATAAATAATTTAAAATTTGGCACACCTCACTCATTTACAAATTAAAGAACCTCAAGTTCACGAATAACAACAACTATCATACAGTGAAATTAAGTAATTCATAAGATAGTCATTCTAATAAGCACATTAAAAAATACTATATTCGATGAGAACATAATTCAATTTTAGAAGGTCGTAATTTGTTATTGTTAATCGTCTTTATATATATTGACTTTAATTTCTATTCTTAATTAATGACATGCATGCCTAACAATGATCTCGGCCAAGTAAATGCTAGCAATATAAAGTTTTGATTGTTTTGTCTCACAATTTAATTTTTTACTTTAACAACAAAAATAAATTTTATCCTAATTAATCCGAGTTCGACTACGTAAATATTTTTATGCCTCACATTTAAATCTACTCCTCTTTCTTTTAAAATACTCTATCTGCTTACCAAAGACGCTATCTGATCTTTGTTTACTTTTCACCATGCACATTTTTCTTAGATTAGCTCATTACTATATATGTTTGAAATAATGATGCAATAAAATCTTAAAATCATTAATAAATGTAATCCTTATCTCTTTTTTTCTTGTCCAAAGTCTTATACTTATCCTTTATGAGACTCCATAAGCTTATCCCAGTTTCAATTATGGACCATCCAAAAAATCTTTATTGTTAGACCAAAAATAAAAGAAAAATGAAAAAAAAAACCAACCAATAAACTTATACTGTTCCACCTTTCTAGTACAAGTCTTCCAAACTACGTTACGTGATCATATGTAAATTTTATTATTATTATTATTATTATTATTATTATTATTATTTCATGAATTTATTAATCTATTTCGTTTGTTTTTATTTATTAAACCTCAGGTAACAACTTTCAAATCCCACGGAATATCCCTACATCAAGCAATATTGACCTTTGTATCAAATTTGATACCTTTGGATTTGGTGACATTTTTATGTTAATATTTAATTTCAATCATGCTAAGAATCAAGAATCATAAAATAATAAATTGATAAATCGAATTCATACCTGCGAAAGTCATTGTTGATATGAATAATAATTATAATAGCGGTTAAGATCTTCCCCTCTTTGCTCCTCACAAAAGTATTAGCTATCAATGGGGCAAGCCAATAAAACATATGGAGAGGAGAGGGGACCTAGCCTTTATATAGGAAATAATTGAGCTATCCCATTACGACTAGAATTCTAATTAGGGTTTATTTCCGGCCCACATGCTTTAAATTACCACATCAAATTAATTACAATCCGAATGGTGTAAAAGACCCAATTGATCACTTAATAAATTTGGCCCAAACACAATTATCATTATGAGCCATATATCTAACCCATAAAATTTTGCAATCGAATGTGAAGCCTACATATGGAATTATTAATTATTCCAACATTCTCCCACTTGGGCAAACATTTGATTGCCATAACAAAGTTTTAACACCCGGGTTAGACTACATAGGTGGCCACAAAAGTATAGCTCCAATGATGACATCTCACGTAACATAATCCGGTCCAACAAGAATATTAATACCGAACATGGAAGTCATTACACCAATTAAGTGATGTAAAACCATTCCACAGTTACAAATGCCAACATCCTTATCCACATGGATCCCCATCCTCTAACCAATGTGGTAGTATGTGGTATGAACTTAGTACCAAATGTGATAAAAAACTGTGCTAACTCATATCGGTCCTCATAATGCTTCGAATCAAAATGAAGCCACATGTCTCCAAAAGAGACTCATCTTATGTCTTTATACGTCATATTTCAAGATATCAATAATATAAAAAGATATAAGTCAAATGCATGCTTAAAATAGTTCATGAATAGGGAAAAATTATTTTATTGTCAGAAGGGATTGTACCCGAAAACATACGGGTTGCCTACGTACCCCATAAAGGGATCAAGTCTAAAACGTAGTTCTTTACATAAATAACTCCCACTAACCAAAAATATCAAATGTTTCCACAATACCCATATTACTAACATGTGTCTTAAAGACTTTTGGAGTGAGTCCCTTAGTCAAGGGATCTGCAACCATCACCTCTGTATTGATATACTCTATTTTCGTTTGCCTTTCTTTGACCCTGTCTCTGACGACCAACTATTTGATGTCAATATGTTTTGATCTACCAGAACTTTTATTATTCTTTGAAAAGAATACTGCTGCACTGTTATCATAGTAGATGGTGATCGGTCTTGCGATGGAATCAACAACTTTCACGCCAGAGATGAAATTTCTTAACCAAACGGCTTGGACTGTAGCCTCATAACATGCCACAAATTCAGCCTGCATAGTAGAAGATGCCACTAAAGTCTGTTTAACACTTTTCCAAGAAATGGCACAATCAGCTAATGTAAAAATATAACCTGAGGTTGATTTCAAATCATCTTGACATCCAGCAAAATCAGAATCTGAATATCCTACCACCTCAAGATGATTTGTACGCTGGAATGTAAGCATATAACTTTCAGTTTTCTTCAAATATCTCATAACTTTCTTAGCTGCTTTCCAATGCTCTTGTCCTGGATTAGACTAAAATCTGCTAAGGATACTTACTGCGTAGGCTATATCCTGTCTAGTGCAAACTTGAGCATACATCAAGCTTCCCGCAGCACTAGCATATGGGATCATCTTCATAAATTTCCTTTCCAGCTCATTCCTTGAACATTGAGTTTTATTAAACTTATCTCCTTTTATGATAGGTACATCACCAGGTGCACAATTTTGCATATTAAACCTTTCTAGAACACGTCGTATATAAGCTTTCTGAGAAAGTCCCAATAAGTCACGATTTCTATCATGATGTATTTCAATGCCAAGTACATAGGAAGCTTCTCCAAGATTTTTCATCTCAAAATTAGCAAACAACATTTTCTTTGTTTCATGAAGCAACCCTAAGTTACTGCTAGCAAGTAGAATGTCATCAACATATAATACGAGGAAAATAAAATTTCTTCCACTGGTTTTAAGATAAATGCATTGATCAATAGTATTTTCAACAAAACCAAGAGATGTCACAATCTCATCAAACTTCAAATACCACTATCGAGATGCTTGTTTGAGACCATATAAGGATTTGTTTAACTTACACACTAAGTTTTCTTTTCCTTTTACAACAAAATCTTCTGGTTGTTTCATATAAACCATTTCAAAAAGATCTCCATTCAAAATGCTGTCTTAACATCCATTTGATGAAACTCCAAATTGTAGTGTGCCACAAGAACCATGATAATTTGAAAAGAATTTTTTCGATGAAACAGGGGAGAAAGTTTCAACATAATCAATGCCCTCTCGTTGAGTGAAACCTTTTGCAACTAATCTTGCTTTCTTTCGTTCAACATTTCCTTTTGAATCTAATTTACTTTTGAAAATCCACTTGTTATCTACAGCCTTAGCATCTGGAGGAAGTTCAACAAGATCCCAAACTTTATTCCTTTCCATGGAATTCATTTCATCTTCCATGGCATCTATCCAATTATCTACATCGCAACTTGTCAATGCTTGGTTATAAGTTACAGGATCAACAATATGCCCAATATTAAAATCAATCTCCAATAAATATGCAATATAATCATTGGGCAATGCAGATCTTCTTTCCCTTTGTGATCTCCTACCTTGTTGCTCAGGAACCAATTCAATCGTTGCTTAAGGAATTGGAGATTCCTCCTGATTCCTCGGTTCTTCATTAACAACTTCAATTGGTTGAGAACTAACTCTTTCCTATATGACAGGAACTGGAACTACAACTTGATTAGGTTCAACAATAATTTCTCTCAATGTGGAACTCCCACTAGCTCCAAAATCGTTCTCCAAAAACTTAGCAGTAATGGACTCCACAATTCTAGTGCCGCGATTTGGACAGTAAAATTTATATCCCTTTGATCTATCCGGATACCCAATAAAGTAGCCAGGAGTTGATTTAGGGTCTAATTTCTTTTCAAATGGATTATAAATCCTAACCTCAGCTGGACATCCCCAAACTTTAAAGTGAGCCATACTTAGCTTACGTCCTGTCCATAATTCAAAAAGTGTCTTTGTAACAGCTTTACTTGGAATTCTGTTCAAAATATACATAGTTGTTTTCAAGGCTTCACCCCACAAATATTCAGGCAAATTTGTTCTACTCATCATACTTCTAACCATATCTTTTAGAGTTCGATTACGTCTTTCAGAAACACCATTCTGCTCAGGTGTCCCTGGCATGGTGTATTGGGGCACTATTCCATACTCTTGTAAAAATTTTGCAAAATCACCCATATTTTGACCATACTCGTCATATTTCCCATAGTACTCACCACCTCGGTCAGATCTTACAACTTTGATATTTTTCCCACATTGTTTCTCTACTTCCAGTTTGAAAACTTTGAATTTCTCAAGTGCATGTGATTTGTCGTTAATCAAATAAACATATCCATATCGTGAGAAATCATCAATGAAAGTTATGAAATATGTATTCCCACATATAGTGGAAAGCAAAGGTCCACTGATATCAGTGTGAATTAAGTCCAAAATTCCATTACTCCTAATCGAACCCTTCCTCGTAGACTTAGTTAACTTTCCTCTTATACAATCTATACAGGTGTCAAAATCGGAGAAGTCTAAGGAAGGAAGTATCTCATCTTTTACTAATCTTTCCATTCTATCCTTAGAAATATGACCCAATCGCTTATGCCACAACATAGAGGATGATTCACGAATTAAAGCCCTTTTCTTTGATACATTTGTAACACACGAGACATCACCAAAAGAAGCCAAAGATAATTTATATAAACCA
Source organism: Olea europaea var. sylvestris (assembly GCF_002742605.1). Taxonomy (NCBI): domain Eukaryota; kingdom Viridiplantae; phylum Streptophyta; class Magnoliopsida; order Lamiales; family Oleaceae; genus Olea; species Olea europaea. Next base: position 331,203 of record NW_019264725.1, read on the forward strand.
TCACATAAAATGCCATTCCCAATCAAACGAGAATCATTAAATAACTTAACCATTCCATTACCAAAATTAAATATAAAACCACAAGCATCAAGTTTTGGTATAGAAATTAAATTTCGTCTCATCTGCGGTACATAAACTGTATTTTCCAAAACAAGATAAAAACCAGACTCTAAAGTTAACTTTACTACTCCTATGAATCCAACCTTTCACTTGGAATCCATTTGCAACGCTCAAGCTTACTTCATTCTCACTTGGCCTCCGTTTGCTTATGAACCTCTGCAAGGAATTCGCAATATGAATACTAGCTCTCGAGTCTAACCACCAAGAATTCAAAGGTACATCTACTAAAGAAGACTCAAAACAAACTAAGGCCAAGGGAATACCTGAAGAACTCTTCTTCTTTTCCAACCAAGTCTTGAACTTAAAACAGTCTTTCTGCCAGTGACCCTTCTTTTTACAGAACTTGCATTGATCATTTTTCTTTATAATTGCTTTGGGACCACTAAAATTTTTATTCTACTGACTTCAATGGGACTTATTACCCTTACAAAACTTAGGTTTATGATTATGAGAAGGCCCCTTATTCTGTGATGGCTGAAAAGCTAATTGTACAGTTTCAACAGTTTCACGGCGCATCCTATACTCTTCTTGGGCACACACTGCTATGAGGTCATTCAAATTTCATTTATTCCGCTGAGCATTGTAAGCAACCTTAAGCTGATTAAACTTGCTAGGAAGGCTATTCAAAACATGATAGACTAGGAAAGGCTCCGCAATGGAAATGTCAAGAGCCTTTAGCTTAGATGATATATTTATCATTTTCATGACATGCTCCCTAACACTATTTGTACCATCATATCTCATGCTCATCAATTTATCCATCAGATCCCCAGTTTTAGCTTTATCAGACTCAACAAATTTTTCTCCTATGGCATCCATAAAACTTTTGACATTTTCATTATCAGGGATGGCACCTAGAATGGAATCAGATATCGATCACTTAATGATTTTCAAACAGAGTTTGTTAGCCCTTTCCCACTTTTCATGCTCGGCTACATATTCAACGGTGCTCTTATCTGTGAGTTTTTCAAGCTTTTTCTCCATTGCAAAATCCAAGCCCAAAAGATCAAGTGCTATTTCTACGTCTCGTTTCCATCTCATATAGTTATTCCCAGTTAATGTTTCAATAGCAGACAATTGATTCGAAAGAGATGAGACATTATAAATTGTGGAAACATAAAATATCACTTTTAATATCATCCAAACTTAATGCATGCAATCAAATGGATAATGAAATATCCAACTAATTAATATGGGCTATTAATTAGATAATCCGTAATTTAAATCGAAACATATAAATTTTATTATGGTAAGAGCCTAGATGCATCATCATAAAGTCACCTTTGGGTCGACAATACAACATGCTATAAGGTACTCTTAAAACACATCATATAGCTAGTTAGCAAATTCACATTGGTTTTCGAAATTCCAATACCTTTGGGCAAAAAGAATTTTCTAAACCAAAATAAGCCGTTAACCGTCTCATGCCATTTTTCAAAAATATTACATATAATAACACCTTTGGGCAAGATATTATATGCAATAAATCAAAAGTTGTTGGGCAAAAATATATGTATTTTTTATTGTAGAGAAAACCAAATAAATAAAAATAAGTGTGCCACTTTGGCAGCTATCACCCATTTCTATTTCAAAATAATTCTCTCTTAGTGGGAAAATAAGAATCGTCTCAATGCCCATTAAAAATTTAATCACAGAAGTTATGCAGCAAATCATGATCATTAATTGATGAAAGGCAAGAAATACATACGTGATTAGTATTTAGAGACGAAATTGGCAACAAAATTTCAAAATTAAATTTAATACATAAATAATGGCAATACATAACATTTTAATAAAATAATACAAAAGTCGTCAATTAATTTTATTATTTATTCAATATATGATTTTAATCGGGTCAAGTTTAAATAAAATTTTAATTGGACCAATTGAAATTTTAGGGTCAAAAAAACTTTTAAAAGTTCAAAATAAAAGCCCTCTTTGAAAATCACATTTCAACCCTAAATTTAAAATTAAAACTAGGTTCCTTAATATTCAAAATTGCATGGCAGGTCATTATATTAAAAATTAAAATATGACCCCACTCTCTAATTGCAGACAAGCCCTTAAATGTTAATTGCAATCGGGGACTCAAAACTTAACTAATTGCAATTTGAGCTCCCATCTCCATCCCCGTTTCTGTAACCGTTGGAAGTCACCGCTAGGACAACGACACATTCCTCCACCCCAAGCCGTGAAACAGCAGCAAAAGGGTTGCCGTCGTCGCCGCAAAAAACAGCAATTCTGCAGTTTCCTCGATCCACCAGTGCCAACGACGATTCCGTTTACAATTTGCATGTTTAAACCAATAATGTTTCACAGCAATAAGAAGATACGCATCCATGGAACAATTATATATACGAGCAACATGTGGTCATTTTTAGATCTTGTCACAGCCAAAATCAAATCTAAAATCCATTATAGTAGGAAATCAGTTTTGGCTGCAATAGGGTGTTTTCGCGACTTGGGTTTTGATTTTTTTTCATATGTTTATACAATGAATGCACACGTGAATAACATTAATGCATTTATTTATTTTTAAAAAGGTAGACTTCCAGCAGGCAATTGAGTCAGAAAATGAGAAAAATAAAGAATTTGGTGGCTGGTGGAATCTGGCAGTAGAGAAAACGAGGAAAAATTTAGAAAAATTGTTTCTATTAAATGGACCTAACCTGCATGTGGTTTGGATTTGGTTCTTTCATAGGTTTTTAATTTATAATGAATACAATATACATTATACACATGCACAGCACCACGTGAAAAGTTGACACCCTTTTTTTTATTTTTTTTATTTTTTATGAAGGATTTCGGTCTTAGCATGAAGGTTCTGATACCAATTGTTAATATTTAATTTCAATCATGCTAAGAATCAAGAATCACAAAATAATAAATTGATAAATCGAATTCATACTTGTGGAAGCCATTGTTGATATGAATAATAGTTATAATAGCGGTCAAGATCTTCCCCTCCTTGCTCCTCACAAAAGTATTAGCTATTAATGGGGCAAGCCAATAAAACATATGGAGAGGAGAGGGGACCTAGCCTTTATATAGGAAATAATTGAGCCGTCCCATTACGACTAGAATTCTAATTAGAGTTTATTTTCGGCCCACATGCTTTAAATTACCACATCAAATTAATTACAACCCGTAAGGTGTAAAAGGCCCAATTGATCACTTAATAAATTTAGCCCAAACTCAATTATCATTATGAGCCATATATCTAACCCGTAAAATTTTGCAATCAAATGTGGAGCCCACATATAGAATTATTAATTATTCCAACATTTTAAAGATAAATGGAGAAGGAAATGCTCGATCATGAAATAGATGAAGGGGTGGAGATGAATGATAAATCAAGAAATGATGAAAATTTGAAAGCAGAAAAAGTTTGCAGAATTTATCATTTTGGTAATGAAAAAACTTCATCTGGTAACTCAGAAGTGATTTCACTTGGTTGTGATTGCAAAGGAGAATTGGGGTTTTCACATAGACATTGTGCAGAGACCTCGTTTGGCCAGAGAGATAACAGGTACAGTTCATGATATTTGATATTTACCTCCCCCAGATGAAAATAAGTGCTTATTTAATTTTTGTGGGTTTTAGATCAATAATAATATAATAGGGCAATAATTTTTTTTTTTTGATAAAACAGGAGCTTTTTAGTTTCTGCCACGAGTTTCTACTTTCTAGACTGTTTTCTCCTTTAGATGAGAGATAGGAAATGGATCAAGGCTTGGCTGAAATGGCATTACACGACATGAAACTTATTTGCACGGGGCTGTCTTGTAATAACAAGGCTTTCTAGGGCTTTTTTTTATTTTATTTTTATCTTTCCCAGAAAATCAATAAAAAGTAAAAAGAAAAAAAGTGGTTTTGAGCAACATAAAAATATAGACCATTCTAAAAAGACTGCTTTACAACTGTTGTCCCATTTTAAGGTAATGTTATTCACAACCATGATAAAAAATTGTGTTGAAAATGGGTCGTGGGTTGCCAATGAGTGGGTGACTCGACCTGCAAGAATAGATTAGAAGAAATTGTTTAACGTTGAAATTCAAATATATAACTTCCCTTTAACCTTCCTTCACTCTCTATAACTCTCCTTAACATGTTATATAGAAGGGGGAGAGATGGAAATATCGAAAATGGTGAAAATTCGTGTATGAAAATGCACAATAAATGCAAAGGGGCTATAACAATAGTTTTGGCTACAGAATTCAATATCTTGACAATGATTGTGGATAATGATTTCCATTCATTGCGCTCGAGATCTAGACTATTGGAGTGTGTTAATTTGATGATTTTTGGAGCGTGAGAATGCAAGTGACTACCCTGAAAATCTTGTGAATTCCTTCTTTACAAGTAAGATTTCATGAATTGAAATTAAGTTATGGAATGCTACAAATTCTTACAACATGTGGAACATGCGATTAAAAGTATGAAAGGAAAACAAAAGTGTACTCAATTCAAGTCCTTTCTTAAGTAATCCCACATTACTCCTTATGGCTAAGCAGCATTTGTGATTAACATTACTTATGTATAAAAGTTCGACATGTCTGGTTTATTATTAAAAAAAATTAAAATTGCAAGTGTTGGCACGTTGAAGGTGAAAAATATACACGAATATATATGTCCCGTCGCTAAAAATTTAATCTATAATCACGTGTTTCAAGTCTCGATTTAATTAAACATGCCATGCCTTGCAGATTGTGTGAAATATGTGGAAAGACAGTGAACATAACCAGCAATTTGGAAGACACCTCAATATTCATGATGGAGCGGAATGAGATGAGACTGATATCAACAACTTTAGACACTTCTCGAGAAAGTTGTAGCCCATGTAAGAAGTCTCTATGCAACTTTCTAATGGCATGCTTGGTACTAGCCTTTGTCTTGCCATGGTTCTTTCGTGATGTTATTCTGTAGAGGAGCACTACATTTGATGTTTTGGTTGGTGAGGGAGTCACTGGTTGATCTTTATAATAGCTCACAAATGATACCGGGACAAGTTCTTTAAGGTTTCATATTCAACAACGTAGTAATTTTCGTATATACAGATATTGCTTCTGTAAGAATTGTGATCCAGCATAAATTGAGAATGGCGTCAACTGAATCACATTTGAGCATACCAATTGAGAGCAAAATTAAAGGACGAAAACTAACATTTCATCCAGAACCACACATGAGGAACTTTTCTTGAATCTAAGCAGTGCATATTAATTTTCTTTTCACTTTCCTATCCTTGGAATACTTTTCTCATTGCCAAAATGTTACGCCGCCCTTAGAGACAAAGGCCTTAGATAGTTGTGAACATTTATAGATAACCTGATAGGTATATTTTTGTTTTGAATCGACCATGTTTGAAGATCCTACATGGAAAAGTTATATTGATCCTACATGGAGAAGTTGAATGCTCAGAAAAAGCCATATCCATCCCTCCAGAATTTGTGAAGAAACTTTCATGAATAGGGTCGACGAAAGAAACTGAGAAAGTATAAGATCTTTTCACAAGAGTAGCAAAAATAATTGATTGAATTATGTGTAAGTCTAATACGAAAATATTCTGCTGAATCTTGGTATTAAATTACCACTTCAAGGGAAAATGAAGGGGATATGATCTTAAGCTAATGATATCGATCCTTACCTAATGAAAATATTGAGATTTCATTCGCTACGACATCTCATAGCAAATTAAGCAAATACATAAATGTCGTTTAACTTATTTTACAATAACTCCCATAAAATTATTTATTTATCAGACAAATTACTTTATGTACAGTTTTTAGGCAACAACACAACAACGGAAGCGAAACAGAGCTTAAAAATCTTTAGATTATTTCCATGTTTTTTGCAATAGGAACATGTAATAAGCTTAAAATAATCATCTTATTGTGTTATCTTTAGATGGAAAAATCAATTGTGACAAAGAAACATACCTCTTTCATCTTATTCCACCTCAGATATTCTTTAACAAGATTCTATTTTAATCTTCTTGAGCCTTGTTAGAACATCTTTCATATTCAGCCTCTCTTCGGACAAATTAGCTGTGCATTCTAGTGCTAGTCCCATGATCGATCTGAAGCAGCTCTCTTTGGCTCGAATATTGTCAATTGCATTTACTAGATCCACATCCACTATATCCATTATTGTATCTGGAAATGATTCAAACACCCATCTCCTCATGGTGAACTCTCCAACAAACAAATCATCTGTTGGCTTCTTCTTGGTAAATGTTTCCATCAATACAATCCCATAGCTATAAACATCTGCCATAGACGATATTACTCCTGCCAATCCATACTCTAAAAAATTGGCATAAATGATCAAATTAGCATGTGAAATGATAAATGACATATTAATATACAATTCGATTAACATTTATGAATAATTATGTATATATTATTTAACTCAATACATAAATAGGTGACAGAACCATTTACCTGGAGCCATATATCCAATGGTGCCCAATGTCTTGCTCATCGAAATTCTCTGGTCTTCAGAGAAAAGCTTGGCAATGCTAAAGTCTGCAACATGGGCAACCATATCTTCACCTAAAAGTATGTTGTTGGGTTTCAAATCACAATGGACAATTGGAGAGGGATACCCATGATGTAGATACTCCAGTGCACATGCCACATCTATCATTATTTCTAACCTTTGAGCTATATTCAAGAAATAGTTGCTCGAGGACAGCCATTTGGTAAGGTTTCCATTCGGCATATATTCCAACACCAAGGCTTTAAGATCAAGATTAGAGCAGCTGGTAATTACCTTGATAAGATTTCTATGACGAATTTTGCCTAGTATTTGGCACTCTGTATCAAAAATCCTATTTGCACCTTCCAAATCTATATTGAAAACCTTAATAGCAGCGATCATTCCATCTGAAAATATACCCTTGTACACTGAACCAATACTACCTCTATCAATCAGATTCTCTTCACCAAAATTATTCGTAGCGTTTAGAACTTCATCATATGAAATCCTCTTGATGGTGATAGGGGAAGTAGACTGAGCTGCAAGAAGTGTATTTCTACTACGGCATCTTATTAAATAAGCTACACTAATGGCAAGACACAATACCACAGCAATTGATGGTAAAATGTACTTCAAAACTGTGGTCTTGCTAGATAATCTAGTTCTATTAGATTTGCATGGCTTGACCTTAAATTGAGATGCACCACAAAATTCTCTATTGTTTATAAAAAATTCTGATGTAAAGTTCTTAAAAGGCCCTCCATTTGGAATTTCACCACTGAGATCATTGAACGAAACATTGAAATACTCAAGATACTTCATCTTTACAATTGACACGGGGATTACACCATTGAGATTGTTATTAGACAGATCCAAACTTTACAAAGCAATCAAATTACCAAACGACTCAGGTGTAGAACCATTTAATCGATTGTTTGACAATGTTAGATATACCAAATTCTGAAGTTTCCCAATAGTGCTTGGAATCTCACCTGAGAACTAATTTCCTGATAGATATAACTCTCTCATCCTGAACATGTTGCCGATTTCTGGAACCTGCGAACCATTGAGAAAATTATATGACAAATCTATTATTTGAATTTCCTTGTTAGTCCATAGTGTGGATGGAATGGTTGAAGTCAATGAATTGTTAGCTAAATAAAGTTTTCGTAAAGAAGTAAGATCTCCTAGACAAGTTGGTAGCTTTTGAGAGAGTTGATTATTCTCCAAAACTAGGTGATAAAGATTCACCAGATTGCAAAGGTTGTCAGGTATTGACCCGTGCAGGTTATTGTCATCAAGCTCCAACATTTGCAACATCCTCAATTGGCTCAACGTGTCAGGAATTTCTCTTGTGAACTCATTGCCTCCCATTCCTAGCCAGACCAAGTTTCTCATATTGCCAATTCCACTTGTAATCATACCTTTGATGCCACAATCATTAACATCAAATTCTTGAAGAAATGTCGAAAAATTACCTAAAGCTTTTGGAAGCATTCCATCAAAAAAATTTTCACCAATCCATAGCTTCTCCAAGTATCTACAATTTGTCAATGAAGGTAGAAAATCCAATTCCAACATTGAAGGATCATTTGTCAAGAGATTAGCACCTAAATTTAGACGTTGAAGGTCTTGTAAATTCCCAAGATTAATTGGTACATGTCCACTGAACAAGTTATGACTAAGCTCCAATATAATAAGCTTAGAACAATTTGAAATCCAGTCAGGAATTTCTCCACTCAATCTATTGATATCAAAATAGAGAAGTTCGAGATCAGGGAGCCCATTGGCTATTGACAATGGAAAATTGCCGGAGATATTATTTTTTGCAAAACTAAGTGCTTGCAACATGGAGAGATTGAAGATGGATTGAGGTATCTGACCATGAAGACTATTGTTTCCAACAAGCAAAGCCTCCAAATTTGACAAACTGCTAATTGAATTCGGAATTGTACCTGTAATTTTGTGTTTTTCGAGACACTAAACTGAATCTTAAAAGTAGTATTAAATAGTAGATAGGTACCTGTCAAGATGAGCGAACTCATATATAAACCTTGAAGTGTTGACAAGTTTCCAATTTCATATGGAATGCTTCCTGTGAATAGATTTCAGGATATTAAAAATAGAAATTCAAAATTCAAAAATTTGAAATTTCAAAAAGTTATTAGCAAACAAAAAAATTGGAATTACAAATAATTTAGTTTATTTAAATATCAATTTATTATACTCAAATATCAGTGACTCAAATATTTATTACTAAAATAAGTTTGTTTTTAGAATGACGTAAATAATTAAATTTAGAACATATTAAATAAACAAACTCTCACAGCACAAGCAAACACTATATTAAAATGAAGAATAAAAAACCCCTTGATCCTTAGAATTCGAATGAATTTAGAAAATAAATAATTCGTTGAATTGTAATCGAATATCGAATAATTAATCTAAATCAACAAATCACTTATTCCGCCTAATACCAATTTAGGTTGGAAAATTGTAGAAGAAAAACTCTTTCAAGTTTTTAATTTTTAATCAAAATACTCAAAAGAACAAGGCATCTTTGAAACAAATGAAAAAACCCTAATCACTGACCATAACAGAAATTGCATCATAGGTTGTCAAACTAACAAATTTTTATAAATACAAAAACTAAATCTAATAAATAATTAAATATAATAAGATACGGGTTTACTATCTCAATTTCCTTTGACCTTTCTCAATTTTTTTTTTCCAATTACCACGGAACTATAAAAGTTGTCTAAGTTGCCACTGAACTTTACAAAAAGTTTCACTGTTTCGTTGAACTTTAAAAGTTCTCCAAGTTGTTCCTAAACTTATAAAAAAAGTTATTAAATCGGTCACTCACCATTTTTAAAATTTAAGGGACTAGATAACATGGTAGAAATAATAATGAATGTGAATTTTGATATGTTCATCAAGTTTGTTAAGTTTAAAATGGGGAGTGGCGGAATGACAGATAAGATAACTTGCAATTTGGAGAACTTTGAGAACTTTTAAGTACCTAAGAAGAGTTATTTAGACTCAGATCTAATAATTGAATACTTGGAAGTGATGATAAGATTAATATGTAATAGTACCACCGAATTCATTGTTATAAATATGAAGAGTTTGAAGTGTATGACACTGCAATGTAGACACTGCAACGTACTTCAAAGTATCTGTCCATGAAATTCAGCAAAGGAAATTACTTCCCTGAAATTTCATTATCTCTGTTGACATCGACAGTAAAGAAGAGATAATGAAAATGGTTGGAGGTAAGTCTACTATAAAGCATGCCTTATAATCACATAGTGCATAGACACATAGTAACCCTTTAACAATTACTAACTTGATATTTACCCAAATTTAATGAGAGTAAAAGAACTAATTGATATGGATGGAGCTATCATTCCATCTGCTAATTTTTTTTTTGTCAATATGTAGCCTATTATCGTTATGCTATGTAATGTGGGTTTATTCCACATTTGATGAAGGAAAAACATTTCAAATTTTATTTATTGTACCACCAAGTCATATTGAATGTTGCATCATTTTTTTTTCGAAAGAGCATGTGATGACATCTTTAATTCTTTATATGAAGGTTCTAAAAGGCACGAGGTATGACAAAGCCGCAAGGTAAAAAATCAAGTTTTACGAGCCCACACCTACCTTGTCTAAGCCTAAGCGTAATAAGGTATTTTCCTATTTCTAACATCTATTTAAGTTCATCATCCTAGCCATTGCAATTAAAATAAGTCAGCAAACAACTAACCATGAGTTTTACAAGTGCAGGCTTCAAGTTTGTTTGTTTATTTATTTATTGTTAAAGTATGTGTTTTGAGTTGTGAATGCATCCTTACATTTTAGTGTAGCTATGTACAAGGACATTGTAACGATTTTTAATCGATCATGTGAGCTTATATGAGAATTATTGTGTATTAAATTAAAGGCTATCAAATTTTGTTAAACCCAGTTAAAGTGATCTAATAAGGTATTGATATTTTAGGCTTTAATGCATCTAATTAAAGTGTGGGTTTTTATGTGTAGAGATGGGGCCATTGTTCCTTACTTCATGATGAGCTGAACAAGCAGTCAGTATATAAACACGGTTATGGTCCCCAAATCACATGTATTGCTCATTCTATTCTGGATCACATCAGTAGAGAGAAAAAGGAGCTATGTGTTGATTTGGAAGACTAAACCGCAAGATTCAATTATTGCATTAACCATATCAAATTCAGGTATGCTTTTGCTTTAGTTCATGCGTTCTTGATGATCCAATATGATAAATCTGGCTATTTTGACAGTAATAGTTTTCCTACAAGTGGTATCAGAGCCACTTTCATATTGAATCGTTGAGAATCGAAATTTTAATTTAATTCTTGTGATAATTTCAATGCTTTTAATTAAAGAATTCCGGATCTATATTTTGTTGAATTTGAAAACTTTTGTGGCATTTTTTTTGTTGTAGTCTTCCACAATTCGGATTAAATGTTTGAGAAACTTTAGATTACGAATTTTAAGTTAAAAAAGAGGGAATTCTTTTCCAGCAGCAGCGCTACTGTAAGGGGCCCTTCCCCCAGCGTAGCTAGGGTTTGGGTGAATTTTTGGGGGTGGGGATTAAGTTACAATTTATATTATTTCAGGCCCTTGTAATTTTATATCTAGGGTTAGGGCTACAATTTTAAAGTTTCAGCCCCATAAAGTTTAAAGTTAATCGAAATTGGGCTTTTAAAGTTCTAGTCTAATAATTCAGTCCCTGATGCTTAAAAATTTGATTATTTTGGGTCATTAAAGTTCTAAATTTTGTAATTTAATTCCTCATAATTACAAAATTTCTAATTTTTTCAAATTGGCCCATAAAGTTTTGAATTGGTTAATTTTTGCCTCCTAAAGTTTTGGATTATTAACCCTTAGGTCCTTAAAGTTTCAAATTAGTAAAATATGCAAAATTAGTGATTTTCTTTCTCAAATTTTGGTACTAAGGACTCTTTTGAGTGGTATAATATTCGAAAGTAAATTAATTGAAGCAACATGTTGTTAAAGAAACCTTTCTTGTGGAAATTAATTAACTTAGAATATTAAAAGGTATTTGTGTGTATGTGTGTTATATTCACGGGAGTATTGATTAGCCCAAAGAAAGGTTAATATTTGGCTGAATTCCATATGCACCCGTGGCGATTATTTAGTTTCACGAGTGATCAATAAATCGATCCAAAGAAATGTTTATTGGTTGACATATCTTATTGTCAGTGTTTGATCACTATACCAAGAGTACTACTTATAAGTCAATATTTCTGTCAAAGACTAGATATTGATGTTGTGCTAGGTATCTTGTGATGGGCATTACCATTATTTGAGATTATTATTATTTGCATATTGAGGATATTTATGTGGGCCATTCCAATTAATTGTTCTCTGATTCAGTTTTAGGTTCTGCTGCTAATATCTCTGCTAGCATCAATTCAATTCCAATACTTAATGACACCAACTATAAGGCGTGGCAAGAGAATGTGATGATTATTCTCGGAGTCATGGACCTGGACCTTGCTTTAGGGGTCGATTAACCTGCTGCACTTATTGATAAGAGTACTTTTTATGAAAAGAGGGAGATAGAAAAATGGGAACAGTTGAACCGTATAAGTTTAACGGTTATAAAGTGTGCTATTCCAAAAGCATTCCGGGGCATTATTTTCAATGAGGTGACCACGACAAAGGGTTTCCTTGAAGACCTTGCGAAGAGCTCTGTCAAGAATGAAAATGCTGAAACTAATACACTTTTGGCAAATTTTATCTCATTCAGTTACAAAGGGAAAGAAAAAATACGGGAATACATTATGGAAATATCTCATTTTGCTTCAAAACTAAAGGTACTCAAGTTAGATTTATCTTAAGACTTGTTAGTATGCTTGGTTCTGATATCCCTTTCAGCACATTTAAGTTAATTCAAGGTAAACTACAACTATCAAAAGGACTCATGGTCCGTTAATGAGCCCATCTCACGCTGTGTCCAAGAAGAGAAAATATTGAAGCATGATAACAAAGAAAGCAACTTGCCCACTTGGTACCAGGATTCAACTTAAGTCTTACTTAAGGGAAATGTTATGAGTTCGAATCTTGGGAAACGCGATAGAAATTTGTGAGGGGTAAGTGGGTGCAAGGCCCACTCAGAGCGGACAGTACGTAAGCTAACGGATTGGGTAAAAGAGACCCGAGTCGTTACAGGAACTGTTTAGATTATTGTAGTGCATCTCCATTTTTTGAAGTTGGCTCAAATTACTCACTTCATTAGGAATAAATCCCTCAAAACTATTATTGCTAATAATCAAGAATCTCAAAAAAGAGAGTTCGTTGACCTCTTCTGCAATAGTGCCTCGCAAGCCCATATTTGTTAGATGTAAGCCTCTAACCTTTTGATGTCTTCCGTCGCAAGTAATACCAATCCAATTATAGAAGGAGGTTCTTTGTGACCAAGTTTTAGCCAAGATTTTATTTGGATCGGATATTATTTGAGATTTGAAGGCCAAAGGAGCATACTCATCGCTAGAGGTATTGAGGAATTCAATAACGTAGATAAGCAAATAAAGCATATACAGCAACGTAAAGATTACATTTTTTTCCATGGCTAATTTAAATCCACAAAGAAGATTGGGAGGTGGTTGTAATAAGGTGTTTGATATAATTGTAAGTGTATATTTTATATGAAATAAACGATCCCTGCAAGATAAGTGTACAATGTAATCTATGGTTAAGAGTCTGTTTGGGATTTTTATCTCAAGGGAGTGGTGCTTATTCCTCTATTAGTTGTAGACACCACTTCTTTCCAAAATTGAAATAAAAATTGCTTGACTACTAAACTCTAAGAAATCAATTGGATGCTTAGATTTTTTATTATCGTGGAATTGTGGCAATTTTTTCACGAATGAAAGTTGCATTCTCTAAATAATCCAAAAAAACTATTTAACATTTTGAGACTTGATTATCCACCAATACCCTCCACTTAGATATCATCTTGAAGGAGTGATGCTTATAGCTCCATTAATTGTGCACTCCACTTCTTTCCAACAATAAAACTAAAAAATTGTAAATCCTTTATGGTTTGATACTACGTAAGGTAAAATATAGCTTGAATTTTCATTTTATACAAGGTTTTTATGGCTACAGATAACTCTAATTTTAGTTCTATAGCCAAGTGCTGATAAGTTCAAAAGAAGTTTTTTAATATTGCCCATAAGCCATTCTTAAGTGAAAAAGCTTGTCTCGTGAGGAAACCAATGACACTTACGAAGAGTATAAAGATTATGAAACTTCGTGTATGATGAAGATGTGAATAAGGAAAAAAAATATTAGCAAAACACATCACTGCACTTCTCCAATTTATAAATGAAGTTTGACAATTTATAAATGATTTATAATTTTGTCAAACGGAGGCTAAAATTTAGAGTTTTGTATAAACCTTTAGTAAGATACTAAGGGCTTTTTGGTTTAACTATTATTTGTTAAAAAATTGGTCAAACTTCATTTTTAACGTGCATTTCATTTCATTCATAGTTTTTATCCATTTTTAATCATGCATTTAATAAAATTCATCAGCTTTTATCAACTCTATTTGCTAGAAATCTAGATCAAACACGGACAGAATAACAAATTGAAATGGACTTAATATGTAAAATAAGTTCAAGAAATCTAGTTACTTACCACTCAAGCCGTTAAAACTCAAATCTAGTTCTACAAGTGATGGTAGGTTTCCAAGTTCATTTGGAATAGTTCCTGTCAATCCATTTAGACATCGATGTTAAAATACAAAATGTTAAAGTAACATGAGATAGATCTAATGGAGGAAAAGAAGTAACCAACTAATCTAGAGTCAATAATCTACTAATAATATATATATTGTAACTCAAGTTCTAAAAGGTGCAAGGCATGACAAAGCATCGATGTTAAAACTCAAGTTCTATGAGCCCACGTGTTTCTTGGCTAAGTCAAGGCATAATAAGGTGTTTCCTATTTCTTATATTATCTTAATTTTTCTAAGACCATTACATCTATGCTAGTTCTTCATCCTATTCATTGCAATCAAGAATATGTTAGCAAACAACTAATCATGAGTTCTACAAGTGCGTGAATCAAGGTTGGTTTTTTATTTATTTTTATTCTTTTTTAGTAGGTGTTCGGAGTTGCGAGTGCATACTTAAATTTTAGTTTAGCTATGTACAAGACATATTCCATGGGCGGCAACATGCTCATAAGTATGCATCTAGAAGCATTTATGATGTGAACGAACAACAATGTTGATCCATTTTCACAATTCTGGGAAAGCATTTTCGAGTGTTTTAGAAGATGTATGTATAAAAACAATGCTTTAAACATACCTATCAAATTATTGCTTCCTAGATAGAGTGTTTGAAGCTTTGACAAGTTCCCGATTTCCATTGGAATGTTACCAGCAAAATTATTGAACGATAGAGAAAGTAGTTCAAGATTTGAGCATGTTCCCAAGCTTGGAGGAATGTTGCTAGTTATTTGATTTTCTGAAATTCTTAGCTTCTTTAGCTTCGGAAGATTGGTACAGATATCCGAGGAAAGACTTCCAGAGAGACTATTGTTTCCTAAACCAATATCTATCAAAGAAGAGACATTGAAAATCTTGTTAGGAATATCGCCATTGAGTATGTTCCCGGAGAGATTTAACTTCTGTAGATTTACAAGAAATCCAAAACTTGATGGAATAGAACCATTTAGCTCATAGTACTGCATCTCTATTTCTCGAAGTTGGTTCAAATTACCCACTTCAACAGGGATATATCCTTGGAAATTGTTGTTACTAATAATCAAGGATCTCAAAAAGGAGAGTTCACCGATCTCTTTTGCAATAGTACCTCGCAAGCCCATATTTGTTAAACGTAAGCCTCTAACTCTTCGATGTCTCCTTCCGCAAGTAATACCAATCCAATTACAGAAAGAGGTTTCTTGTGACCAATTTTTGGCCAAAATTTTATTTGGATCAGAAATTTGAGATTTGAAGGCTAGAAGAGCATACTCATTAGTGGAACTATTGAGAGACACAACATAGATGAGCAAATAAAGCATTGTTAGCAACGTAAAGATCGCATTTTTTCCCATGGCTAATTTCAAATGCATAAAGAAGAGTGGGAGGTGACTGTAATAAGGTGTTTGATATTATTTATATGAATTAAAAGCTTCTTGCAAGATAAGTGTACAAGATTGACTGAGGTTAAGAGTAGTGCTTGGGTTTCATCTTAAGGGAATGATGCACATCATTGCTCCACTAATCACGGAGTCCACTTCTTTCAAAAAACAATAAAAAAAAAATATTGCTTGACTACCAAACTTGACAATTCCATCAAGTGCATAGATTTTTCTTTTCTTCATTATGAAAATTTTTTCCTCTAATTAAAGTTGCCTTCTATAAATATTCGAAAATAATTATTTAACTTTTAGAGATTTTATTGTCCACCAATGCCCCATAATTTCATGTAAATTTCATCTTAAGGGAGTGCTACTAAATGCTTCATTAATCTTGAACTCCACTTCTTTCCAAAAATAAAATAAAATTTTCTTGACTACCAAACTCGAGAAATCCGTTGGGTGCATAGATTTTTCTTTTCTCCATTGTGGAAATTGACTTAGTTTTTCGTCATTGTGGACATTGTGGAAGTCATTACTCATTGTGGAAATTGTGGAAGTTTTTCCACAAATGAAAGTTACTTTCTTTAAATAATCCAAAAGAAATATTTAATGTTTAGAGACTTCACTGTCCACCAATATCCCACATTTTTATGTAGATTTCATATTAAGGGAGTGGTTCTTATTGCTCCATTAATCGTGAACAATTCTTTCCAAAAATAAAATAAAATTTGCTTGACTACCAAACTTGAGAAATCAATTGGGTGCATAGATTTTTCGTTCTTCGTTATGGAAATTGTGGAAGCTTTCCACAATTGAAATTGCATTCTATAAATAATTCAAAAGTATTATTAAACTTTTAGAGATTTCATCGTCCACCAATAGCTCACATTTTCATGTAGTTATCATCTTAAGGGAGTGCTCCTTATGGATCCGTTAATCATGGACTCCGTTCTTTCCAAAAATATATCAAGATTTGCTTGACTACCAAACTCGAAAATTCATTGGGTGCATATACTTTTCTTTCTTCATTGTGTAAATTGTGAAAGTTTTTCTTCCTTGTGGAAATTGTGGAAGTTTTTCCACGAATGAATGTTCCATTCTATAAATAATCCAAGAGAATTATTTAACTTTTAGAGACTTCTTTGTCCACTAATACCCAGATTTTCACGTATATTTCATCTTAAGGTAGTGGTGCTTATCGTTCTATTAATCGTTGACTCCACATCTTCCAATAATAAAATAAAATTTGCTTGACTATCAAACCTGAGAAATCTATTGGGTGCATAGATTTTTCTTTTCTTCATTATGGAAATTGTGGAAGTTTTTCCACGAATGAAAGCTACATTCTACAAATAATTCAAAAGAATTATTTAACTTTTAAAGACTTCATTGTTTATCAATACCCCTCATTTTCACGTAGAGACCCCAAATTTCTTTCTTCACTAATTTATAAAGAAGTAGACATTTTAAGAAAATAGAAGTGGCTAAAATATGAATCTCATCAAAACTTTATGTTATGCAAGGCAAAATATAGCATGAATTTTCATTTTAAGCTAAGTGCATGCAAGTTCAAAAGATTTTTTTAGTATTGCCTATAAGCCATTTTTACAACAGGAAAAAACTTGTCCTATGAGGACAACAATTACTTATGAGGAGTCTAGAGATTATCAATCTCAATGCATGATGAAGCAACATTGATGAACCAAAGCTTTACGAGGACACATGATTTTGAGTGATGGCATTTTTATCTTTAATTTCAAGTATAGTGTTAGACTCGTCAAATTTCTCTACTTCGTATGTCATTTTCCATGGGGTCTAGTTGTCATTTACATTTTTCCCTTTAGCATAGATAAATACTCGTTATATTATATATGGTGGTTTCTTGAGGAAAAAAAGTAGTATCAATAGAGAAAACAGCATCAATCAGATCAGTTATATAAATTCATCTCATTAAAAGAGTAAAAAGTGAATAAAAAAAAAATATTAGCAAAACACATTACTGCACTTCTCCAAAATTTTGATCTCAAATGTTACTGATCTTGGTCTACAAAATGCATAAAATTTTACAAACATTGGTGGGGTTAGCTGAATGGTGCTCTCAAACTAAGTCGCAATATTGGAGGACTAGTTGAGGATTACACCTTCATATTTCACCTGGAACAACTTCACTGCATCTTCCTGTGTTACCCAGTGCTGGATTCCAACACGAGATTTGCACCTATGACAATGTCCCACACGATAACTAGGGTGCCCCAAGACAACATATAAAGCCATACCATGAATACCAGTTGATGGGTCGTACTTGGAAAGAATAGTGAATAAACCCAATGTAAATGAACTTATAAACAGCCTCGTTTAAAAAGCCTTTGAGAATACTGTGGTTGATTATCCTTGTGAATATCTATTTTAACAAATCAGTTTTGCACATAACATAGTGTAACGAACTATCCAACGAAACACTGTATTGACCCAACAAGGGTTTTTGGGAATCTGAAAAAGATCTAATGACAAGAAACAGTAAGCCACCTTAATTATCCACATGAAGTAAAAATTCAAAGCAACTAACGATTTAATGCAAATTAGATTCCACATCATTGCATTCAGGGCGTGTGGATGGGGGGGGGATAGAATGTGAAGTCAGATGTTCTAATCTAAATAAATATACAAATATATCTCGATGCATCACAAACATGCAAAGCAGAATTGTAATGATCACATGACAGTTAAAAACATCACACATCCATGGTAACAGTAACAAAGAATTCAAATAAATCTAGAAAAATTTGCATGAATCCAGCATCATCAAAAAGTTTTGGCATAACCAAGAGCATTTCATAGAGTCATCTTATAGAATAAATCCACTTGATCCCAAGATCAAATTGTTATTGAATGCTAGAGCCAAAACAACCATAGCGCTGTAGTTCCTCCTCAACAGTTCATATTCCTTAACCTTCAATCCACTTTCAAAGAGTTGCATTACCTTGTCACCCCTTACTATGACATAGCACGCAATCTTTTCATTATGCCTGTTTCCAAAGGATCTAACAGTGTTTCTTGCTGTCAACGAAAAAAGAAAAATAACTATAACTCAATTTTTTTTCTTCATACATTTTCCTAAATTATGTAAGAAAGCAGAGAGATAATAGACATGAACCACTGCTCTGTCCTTACATGATCCTAAGCAATATCCACTCACTAGAAATCAACTTAGTGAGCGAGCAGAACGGTGAATTTCAAATGAGAAGCATATTTTAAACTTTTATGAACGATATTATTATACCAAGCAATCAATAATTACAATTTTGATCAGGAGGATATGTCAGTCGACCAAAAATAGAACATTTCTTCAGTCCTTATTTTTTAAGATGGAAATCCAAAAGGCCCTCTTTAATTTATTTATTTTTGTTTAAAAGACCATTTACATAACGAGGAATGAAATGTCCAGTATATCCATTTTAAAATGGTCAGCTCCATCAAAAGCCTGCTCTACCCAGGTTTTATAAAGCTCCATTGAATGAACAAGATAGATTGCAAAAAATGCTTCATCACAATGCCCACAATGAGAAAAAGAAAGAAGCCATATGCACAATCAAAATGTGATGATCAACAAGATTGGTCTGTATATACTCTAACCAACCCTAGGGTGGTACAGAGTTGTTAACTGTTTACTAATGATGTGAGACCTCAAGAAATCTAAAAGAAAAGTTTTGTCCTTTGCTCTCACTACCTTGCACAGCAGGTAATTCCTCTTTTTCATTTACTTCAGAAATGAAAAATAGGAAAGGTTACAAAAAAAGAGAATGCTCAATAGACATAGGTATCCTAAGTTCACCTTTGGAAGGTTAACAAGAGACTAACTCCATTTCAAGTAATCAAATTTTCAAAGAAATTGATCAAACAATAACATCAAAACATACATTATCTGTCTGGCTAATAGCATAATACCAAACTACCAATACAAAGTAAACAATTTTCAAACTATAATAACAAAGACAAGTATAACCATTATCAAATTTCCTTTAAAGAAATTTAAAAAGAAAATGCCAATCTCGTTCATATCAGTTCTAAAGTTAATTTAATAGAAAAAAGAATAATTTGTTCCAAAAAATTAAAAAGAGCATAATGAATAAAAATATCTAAGCAACAATTCGAGAATACCCTTGCAGAAAACAGGGCTTTGTCCACTAAGTTGTTTCAAGACCTGTAAAATAATTGTAACAAAACGTAAAACTATATGAAAATACTGAATAAAAAACGGTGGGTACAAGAACTTGAGGATTATTGGACTCAGCATTTCCCCATTTTCCTTTTTCTCCCAAGCTTGGTAAATGTTGCTAGTTATTTGATTATCTGAAATTCTTAGCTTCTTTAGCTTTGGAAGATTGGTACAGATATCCTAGGGAAGACTTCCATAGAGACTATCGTTTCCTAAACCAATATCTATCAAAGAAGAGACATTGAAAATCTTGTTAGGAATATCGCCACTGAGTATGTTACCGGAGATATTTAACTTCTGTAGATTTACAAGAAATCCAAAACTTAATGGAATAGAACCATTTAACTCATCGTACTGCATCTCTATTTCTCGAAGTTGGTTCAAATTACCCACTTCAACAGGGATAAATCCTTGGAAATTGTTGTTACTAATAATCAAGGATCTCAAAAAGGAGAGTTCACCGATCTCTTTTGCAATAGTACCTCGCATGCCCATATTTGTTAAACGTAAGCCTCTAACTCTTCGATGTCTCCTACCGCAAGTAATACCAATCCAATCACAGAAAGAGGTTTCTTGTGACCAATTGTTGGCCAAAATTTTATTTGGATCAGAAATTTGAGATTTGAAGGCTAGAAGAGCATACTCATCAGTGGAACTATTGAGAGACACAACAACGTAGATGAGCAAATAAAGCATTGTTAGCAACGTAAAGATCGCATTTTTTCCCATGGCTAATTTCAAATGCATAAAGAAGAGTGGGAGGTGACTGTAATTAGGTGTTTGATATTATTTATATGAATTAAAAGCTTCTTGCAAGATAAGTGTACAAGATTGGCTGAGGTTGAGAGTAGTGCTTGGGTTTCATCTTAAGGGAATGGTGCTCATCATTGCTCCACTAATCATGGAGTCCACTTTTTTCAAAAAACAATAAAAAAAAATATATATATTGCTTTACCACCAAACTTGACAATTCCATCGAGTGCATAGATTTTTCTTTTCTTCATTATGAAAATTGTGGAAGTTTTTCCACGAATGAAATGGTAGTCCAAAAGAATTACTTAAATTTTAGATATTTCATTGTCCACGAATACCCTGCATTTTCACTTGGATTTCATCTCAAGGATGTGGTGCTTATTGCTCCATTAATCATGAACTCCACGTCTTTCCAAAAATAAAATAAAATTTGCGTAGCTATCAAACTCGGAAAATGTGCACATATTTTTCTTTTCTTTATTCTAGAAATAATGAAAGTTTTTCTTCATTGTGGAAATTGTTGAAGTTTTTTCACATTTGAAAGTTGAATCCTATAAATAATCCAAAAGAATTATTCGACTTTTAGAGACTTCATTGTCTACCAATACCTCACAATTTCATGTGGATTTCATCCTAAAGCAATGGTGCTTATATCTTCATTAATTGTGGGCTCCACTTCTTCTAAAAATAAAACAAAATTTGCTTGACTACCAAACACGAGAAATTCATTGGGTGTATAGATTTTTCTTTTCCACATTGTTGAAATTGTGAAAGTTTCTCCATATTCATGTGGAAATTGTGAAAGTTTTTCTTCATTTTGTGGAAATTTTTCCACGAACGAAAGTTGCATTATATAAATAACGCAAAAGAACTATTTAACTTTTTGACATTTCATTATCTACCAATACCCCATAATTTCATTTGAATTTCATGTTAAGGAAGTGCTACTTAATGCTCCATTAATTGTTGACTCCACTTCTTTCCAAAAATAAAATAAAATATGCCTAACTACCAAACTCGGGAAATCCATTGGGTGCATGGATTTTTCCTTTCTTCATTTTGGAAATTATGGAAGTTTTTCTTCATTGTGGATATTGTGGAAGTTATTACTCATTGCGGAAATTGTGGATGTTCTTCCACAAATGAAAGATACGTACTTTAAATAATCCAAAAGAATTATTTAACATTTAGATATTTCATTGTCCATCGATATCCCACATTTTCACGTAGATTTCATCTTTTAGGAGTGGTGCTTATCGCTCCATTAATCTTGAACTCCACTTCTTTCCAAAAATAAAATAAAATTTGCCTGACTACCAAACTCGAGAAATCATTGGGTACATATATTATTCTTTCTTCATTATGAAAATTGTGGAAGTTTTTCAACGAATGAAAATTGCATTCTATAAATAGTTAAAAAGAATTATTTAACTTTTAAAGACTTTATTGTCCACCAATACCTCATATTCTCACGTAGATTTCAGCTTAAAGGAGTGCTGCTTATTGCTCCGTTAATCGTGGACTCCATTCTTTCCAAAAATATATCAAATTTTGCTTGAATACCAAATTCAAGAAATTCATTGTGTGCATATATTTTTCTTTCTTCATTGTGGAAATTGTGAAAGTTTTTCTTCATTGTGAAAATTGTGGAAGTTTTTCCACGAATGAAAGTTTCAATCATAAAATAATCCAAAAGAATTATTTAACTTTTAGAGGCTTCATTGTCCATCAATACCCTATATTTTCACGTAGATTTCACCTGAAGGGAGTGGTGCTTATCACTCCATTAATCATTGACTCCTCTTCTTCCAATAATAAAACAAAATTTGGTTGACTATCAAACTTGAGAAATCAATTGGGTGTGTTGATTTTTCTTTTCTTCATTGTGGAATTTGTGAAAGTTTTTCCATGAATGAAAGCAACATTCTACAAATAATCCAAAAGAATTATTTAAATTTTAAAGACTGCATTGTTTACCAATACCCCGCATTTTTACTCAGAACTCGAATTTTGAGATTTCTTTCTTCACTAATTTATAAAGAAGTAGATATTTTAAGAAAAAATAGAAGTAGCTAAAATTTGAATCTCATCAAAACTTTTATGTTACGTAAGGCAAAATATGGCTTTAAATTTTCATTTTATAGAAGAAAGGTTTTATGATTACAAATAACTCTAAATTTTAATTCTTTAGCTAAGCGCTTGCAAGTTCAAAAGAAGTTTTTTAGTATTGCCTATAAGTTATTTCTACAACAAGGAAAAAAAAAACTTGTCCTATGAAAACCAGTTATTTACGAAGAGTCTGGTGATTATCAAACTCAAAGTATGATGAAGCAAAGCATTTCTAGAACACATGATTTTTAGTGACGGCTTTTTTTATCTTTAATTATAGGTCTCGTGTTAGACTCGTTAAATTTCTCTAACTTGTATGTTGTTTTCCTTTTAGCATAAATAAATACTCGTTATTATGGTGGTTTCTAGAGAAAAAACAGTATCAATAGAGAAAACAATATCAATATGATAAGTCATAGAAATTCATCTCATGAAAAGAGAAAAATTTGAATCAGAAAAAAATATCAGCAAAACACATCACTGCACTTCTCCAAAACTTTGACCTCAAATGTTACTGATCTTGATCTACAGAATGCATAAAATTTTATGAGCCTTGGTGGGGATAGCCGAATGGTGCTCTCAAACTAAGTCGCAATATTGGAGGATGTATTGAGGAGACACCCTACATTTTTCACCTAGACCCACTTCATTCTGTCCTACTTTGCTACCCTGTGTGGGATTTCAACACGATACTTGCATCTACGACAATGTCCCACATGATAACCAGGGCTCCAATACAACGTAGAAAATCCATACCATAAATACCAGTATATAGGTCGTACCTAGAAAGAAAATTGAATAACCTAATGTAAATGAACTTATAAACAATCTTTTCTAAGGTGCCTTTGATAATAATATAGCTGATTATCCTTGTGAATCTATTTTAACAAATCAATTTTGGTGGAAACTTGTGTAATAACACATTCCAACGAGCCAACGAAACACAGTATTGATAAGCCTCCAATTCCGTATACATATTCTAGAAGGAACAAGAGGAGAGGCAGTAACTAATTCTGTTAGGTGGGGATGTGAGGTGGCCAAAAATCTGTTACAAGGGCCTATAAATAGAATAAGATGGATAGATGAAGATATCAAGAATTCAGTGAGTGGGTCAGTTAGGGAGAGTCTCAGTCCTCTCAATCGGTCACTTGTTCTTTTCCTTTACATATCCTTGTAATTCCAGTTCCAGACATCAATTCAGCATTTCTTTTCATTTCCTGTGTTATTTTTCTCGTTTTTCGTGGCACTTGGGTAATTTTTATAGGTTGGAATCTATCAAATTGGTATCAGAGCACCCTTGACCATAAGCATGACACTTGTAGAACGAGTGGGGGGAACAGAAAGTAGCAATCCATCATCAAGAGCTGCAGACAGGTCTTGAGTCCATGAGATCTGAGTTCAAAGTAATGCATGCAAGGATGTTGGAGAAATTTGAATTATTAATGAAAACATGGGATAATCAGGAAAGGGGACGAAAGGAGAAAGGGATGGCTTCCGAAAAATCACCAACAGAAACTGCAGATTCGGGAATATCTCAACTCCGGCAAGACCTTAGTCAAGGTACTGGCGGAGGAACAGGAGGTGACTGGAGGGGGGAACCGCGAGTGCGACGTTTGGAGATGCCCGTGTTTGATGGGGATGATCCGGATGGGTGGGTGTTTCGGGTGGAAAGATACTTCACCCTCAACCGATTGACTGAAGAAGAGAAAGTCGAGGCAGCTGTGGTATGCTTCAACAACGAAGCCCTAGCCTGGTTCAAATGGGAGGAGAAGCGTCTAGCTATGAATAGCTGGGAGGAGTTGAAGATCCGGCTACTGCGTCGATTCCGACCTTCTCAAGAGGGGTCCCTGTGTGCTCAGTTTTTATCCCTAGGGTAACGCTCCATCGTTCGTGACTACAGCCGGCAATTTGAGACGTTAGCTTCCCCGTTAGTGGGAATATCAGAGGAAGTGTTGACATGCAGCTTCCTTAATGGGTTAAACCCAGATATCAGGGCTGAGGTTCTGTTGTTAAGGCCCTTGGGCCTGGAGCAGCTAATGGAAGTGGCCCAAATGGTGGAGGACCGAAACATGGTAACTAAACAAGCCCACTGGAATGCTGGACCTATTAAACCAAAGAGTATCCCCTTCCATAACCCAAATCCACCACAATCATCCTTCAAGAACCCGACCCACACCCATCACTCCCAAATACACACTACGGTTCCTCTGAACATCCCCCCAAACCACCCAAATTCTTTCCCCAAATCATCGATTCCCTACAAACGGCTGACCGACGCTGAAATATAGGCCAAGAGGGAGATAGGCCTCTGTTATCGTTGTGATGACAGATTTACCATTGGCCATAGGTGCAAGAATAAGGAGCTGCAGGTTTTGGTAATTCGGGAAATGGAAGTCAATGATGAGGAACCCGACACCGCCATGGCCAGCGAAGGTGAGCCAAATGCCGGTGAGTCAGTTTATGCTACAGAAGTGACCCCCGGTCTGGGACAGCCTGTAGAGTTGTCGATCAACTCAGTCGTTGGGCTAACCACCCCAGGTACTATGAAGCTAAAAGGGATGCTCGGCCAAAAGGAAGTGATAGTTTTGGTTGACGGTGGTGCTTCCTACAATTTTATTTCAGCAGACTTTGTCCAACAGATGGGATTTCCATTGACAGGCACCGCAAACTATGGGGTAGTCATGGGGACGGGCTTAACAGTAAAAGGGGACGGTATATGCCGACAAGTACCTCTGAAATTGCCGGGGCTGTTGATAGAAGAGGACTTCTTACCTCTTGAGCTGGGCAGCTCGGATATCATTCTGGGAATGCAGTGGTTGAGGACACTAGGCAAAATGCAGGTGGACTGGGATACTCTAACCATGTCCTTTGACGTCGGGGAGATCAAAGTAACCCTGTAGGGGGATCCCAGCCCGAGTAAGATGCCCGTTTCATTGAAATGATATGGAAAACTTTTAAGGAACAGGGGAAAGGGCTTCTACTGGAATTTGGAAGCATCACCGTCAGTCACCAGTCCGTCCCGCCTAGCCCCCCGAGGTTTTTTGCAGAGATTCTGGAGGAGTTCACAGTAGTATTCGAGGAATTCACTCAACTGTCTCGTAAGAGACTTCAGGATCATGCAATTAATTTGAAACCAGGGGCGGGACCAGTGAGTGTAAGACCGTATCGCTATCCCCACTTCCAGAAAAATGAAATAGAGCAGCTAGTTAAGGAGATGTTAGCAGCTGGAATCATCCAACATAGCACTAGTCCTTTTTCAAGTCCTGTGCTGTTAGTACGGAAGAAAGATGCGAGTTGGAGATTTTGTGTGGATTATAGAGCATTGAACAAAGTCACCGTCCCAGACAAGTTCTCAATCCCAGTCATCGATGAATTGCTTGACGAATTGAATGGAGCTACGGTGTTCTCAAAAATCGATCTCAAATCTGGTTATCATCAGATACGGGTGAAGGCCGAGGATGTCCCAAAAACAGCCTTCTGAACTCATGAAGGCCATTATGAGTTTCTAGTCATGCCCTTCGGCTTGACTAACGCACCAGCCACCTTTCAATCATTGATAAACTCAATTTTCAGAGAACAGCTCCGGAAGTATGTGCTAGTATTTTTTGACGACATTCTTGTTTATAGTCGTACAAAGGAGGAGCACCAAGATCATTTACGAAAGGTCCTGCAGACTCTAGTAGAGCACCAACTCTTTGCTAACAGAAAGAAATGCCTATTTGGGCAAGAGGAGATAGAGTATCTTGGCCACATTATATCAGCAAAGGGGGTGGCACCAGATGAATCCAAGTTGTCAGCAATAAGGGATTGGCCACGTCCGCAGATACTTAAAGAACTGAGGGGATTCTTGGGGTTGACCGGATATTATCGACGGTTTGTGGAGTCCTATGGGAAGATAGCCTGGCCGCTAACTCAACTACTAAAGAAGGACTGTTTCAGGTAGAATGAAGCTGCAGAATCGGCCTTCGCAAAACTGAAGGAGGCAATGACAACTGTACCAATCTTGGCTCTTCCAGATTTCTTGTAGCCCTTTGTACTTGAGACTGATGCTTCTGGACATGGGATAGGGGCTGTCTTGATGCAAAATCAGAGACCAATTGCCTATTTCAATCAGGTGCTACCCCAAAGGAGTCAAAATAAATCGATATATGAGAGGGAGCTCATGGCTATCATACTGGCAGTGCAAAAGTGGAGGCATTATTTGCTGGGAAGGCATTTTATGTTTAGAACAGACCAAAAAAGTCTTAAATTCCTACTCGAACAGCGCTTAGTAAATGTGGAATATCAGAAGTGGTTATCTAAATTGTTGGGTTTCGATTTGGATATTGAATACAAGCCAGGATTGGAAAACAAAGCCGCAAATGCCTTATCTAGAAGGGGAACAGTAGCCACACTGATGGCCCTTAGTATACCGAACATAGTACAATTAGAGGAGGTGATAAAAGCAGAGAAAGAAGATCCTGAACTAGGCCGAATCATATCAGCCATAGGGGTGGACCCTTTTTCCTGTCCGGGATTTGCTATAGTAAGTGGGGCTTTATTGTATAAGGACAGGATCACCCTACCTAAAGGTTCTCCAATTATTTTGTTAGCATTACAAGAAGGCCATGATAGTAAAATGGGCGGCCATGGGGGATTCCTTAAGACTTACAAGAGGATAGTCGAGACTTTTTATTGGAATGGTATGAAGAAGGATATTAGAAACTATGTGGCTGCTTGCGAAGTTTGTCAACAGCACAAGTACTCCACATTAGCACCTGCAGGACTGCTACAACCTCTGCCTATACCAGAGAAGGTATGGGAGGACATCTCCATGGATTTCATAGAAGGGTTACCAAAGTCAGAGGGGATCGATTCAATACTGGTAGTGGTCGACCGCCTAAGCAAATACGGCCACTTCATCGGCTTAAAACATCCTTTCACAGCTCCGACCGTGGCTGCCATGTTTATCAAAGAGGTGGTTCGCTTGCATGGGACACCAAACTCAATCATAACTGACAGGGATAAGGTATTTATGAGCAAATTTTGGAGTAAGCTATTCCGTTTACAGGGGACTAAATTGAAGTTTAGTTTAGCCTATCATCCCCAAACTGATGGCCAAACAGAGGTGGTGAATAGAGGGATAGAGACATACCTATGGTGTTTTACTTCAGCTCGACTGAAAGAGTGGTTCCATTTCCTTCCATGGGCTGAACTATCTTACAACACATCATTTCATGTGTTTGCACAACTCACCCCATTCCACATAGTTTATGGACGAGAGCCTCTGCCTCTAATACGGTTTGAAAAGGGGTCGACACCTGTATCATCATTGGATCAGCAATTGGCCGAAAGGGATAAACTTTTGGATGAGCTAAAGCTGCATTTGAGCCAGGCACAGCAACAGATGAAAAGTTCAGCTGATAAACATAGGAGGGAGGTTGAGTTCTCAGCTGGTGATAAGGTCTACTTGAAAATGTGACCCTATCGCCACAAATCGTTGGCACAACGCAGCAACGAGAAACTTGCACCACGGTACTATGGGCCGTTTGAGATTTTAGCTAAAGTGGGGAAAGTTGCTTACAGGTTGGAGCTGCCACCTGGTACCCGTATTCATCCTGTATTTCATGTTTTGTAGTTGCGAAGGGCGGTAGGAGAACATCATCTACCTTCTATGTTGCCTGATAATTTGGGAGTGGACTGGGAGTTAATGGTTGAACCAGAAACTGTGTTGGGAGTCAGGACTGCTTCGTTGGGGACAACAGACTGCTTGGAAGTGTTAATCAGAAGAAGGGCCTATCTCCATTGGAAGCTACTTGGGAGCCATTCAACCTCATTAATCAACAATTTTCGGCCTTTCACGTTGAGGACAAGGTGACTGAATTGGGCGGGGTAATTGATAAGCCTCCAATTCAGTATACATATTCTAGAAGGAACAAGAGGAGAGGCAGTAACTAATTCTGTTAGGTGGGGGTGTGAGGTGGCCAAAAATCTGTTACAAGGGCCTATAAATAGAATAAGATGGATAGATGAAGATATCAAGAATTCAGTGAGTGGGTCAGTTAGGGAGAGTCTCAGTCCTCTCAATCGGTCACTTGTTCTTTTCCTTTACATTTCCTTGTAATTCCAGTTCCAGACATCAATTCAGCATTTCTTTTCATTTCCTGTGTTATTTTTCTCATTTTCCCTGGCACTTGGTAATTTTTACAAGTTGGAATCTATCAAAGCTTGTGTAAATAACACAGTGCAACGAGCCAACGAAACACAGTATCTACTAACAAAAAAGGTTTTTGGGAATCTGCAAAAAGATCTGATGATAAGAAACAGCAAGCCACCTAATTATCCACATGAAGTTGAAATTCAAAGCAACTAACGATTTAATGCAATTTAGATTCTGCATCATTGCATACATGGGGTGTGGACAGGGGGCTGTAGAATATGAAGTCAGATGTTCTAATCCAAATAAATATACAAATATATCTCGATGCATCACAAACATGCTAAGAAAAATTGTAATGATCACATGACAGTTAAAAACATCACAAATCCATGGTAATAGTAACAAAGAATTCAAATAAATATAGAAGAATTTGTACGAATTCAATAGCATCAAAAAGTTTCGGCATGAACCAAAAGCGTTTCATAGATTCATCTTGTAGAATTAATCCACTTACTTGATCCCTAGATCAATGTGTTACTGAATGCCAATGCGAAAACAACCAGTCACGCTGCAGTTCCTCCTCAACAGTTCATATTCCTTAACCTTCAATCCACATTCAAGGAGTAGCGTTGCCCTGTCACCCCTGACTATAAGTCTGTAACATAGCACACAATCTTTTCATTATGCCTGATTCCAAAGGACCTAACAGTATTCCTTGCTGTCAACAAAAGAAGAAAAACAATTATAACTCAAATTTTTTTCTTCACACATTTTCCTAAATTATGTATAAAAGCAGAGAGATAATCTTCTATTAAGAAAAGACATGAACCACTGTTCTGTCCTTACTCATCCCAAGCAATATCCACTCATAGGAAATCAAGAATTTCAAATGAGAAGCATATTTTAAACTTTTTATGAACCATATTATTATACCAAGCAATCGACAATTAAAATTTTGATCAGGAGGATATGTCAGTCAACCAAAAATAGAACATTTCTTCAGCCCTTATTTTTTAAGATAGAAATCCAAAAGGCCCTCTTAAATTTATTTATTTTAACGAGTAATGAAATGTCAGGTATATCCCTTTTAAAATGGTCTGCCCCATCAAATGCCTGCTCTACCCAGGTTTTACATAGCTCCATTGAATGATGAAGATAGATTGCAAAAAATACATCATCACAATGCCCACAATGAGAAAAAGAAAGAAGCCATATGCACTATCAAAATGTGATGATCAACAAGATTGGTCTGTATATGTACAAAGTTGTTAACTGTTTACTAATGACGTGAGACCTCAAGAAATCTTAAAGAAAAGTTCGGTCATTTGCTCTCACTACCTTGCACAGCAGGTAATTCCTCTTTTTCATTTACTTCAGAAATGAAAAATAGGAAAGGTTACAAAAAAAGAGAATGCTCAATAGACATAGATATCCTAAATTCACCTTTGGAAGGTTAACAAGAGACTAACTCCATTTCAAGTAATCAAATTTTCAAAGAACTTGATCAAACAATAACATCAAAACATACATTATCTGTTTGGCTAATAGCATAATACCAAACTACCAATACAAAGTAAACAATTTTCAAACTATAATAGCAAAAGACAAGTACAACCATTATCGAATTTCCTTTAAAGAAATTTAAAAAGAAAATGCCAATGACAGAAGAACTCGTTTATATCAGTTCTAAAGTTAATTTAATAGAAAACAGAATAATTCGTTCCAAAAAATTAAAAAGAGCATAATGAATAAAAATATCTAAGCAACAATTCAAGAATACCTTTGCAGAAAACAGGGCCCTGTCCACTAAGTTGTTTCAAGACCTGTAAAATAATTGTAACAAAACATAAAACTATATCAAAATGCTGAATAAAAAGGGTGTGCAAGAACATGAGGATTATTGGGAAACAAACGGCCTGTGTTTCGCCGACTCAGCATTTCCCCATTTTCCTTTTTCTCCCTTCTTAAAAATATCAGCAATTATTTCCATTAAACCCACAAAATATCAGCAATTATTCCCATTTCTTGAACCAGTTTTAGTTTTGATTCTTTTTTGTGATGGCTCGATTACTATCACCAGTGTGTTACTCAAATTTCAATGAACACACTATGATAAATCATACGAAGAAAAACATAATTAATTTTTCTTCATACATTTTCCTCAATTTTGTACAAAAGCAGAGATATAAGCTTCAAAAAAGAGAAGGCATAAACCACTGTTATGTCGTTACAATATCCCAAGCCATATCCAGTCACTGGAAATCGACTTGGCGAGCAGAATGGTCAATTTCAAATAAGTAGCAAATTTTAACCTTTCTTTGAAACATATTATCAAACAAAGCAATAAATAAGTACAAAAGGAAATGTCAATCACCAAAACTAAAACATAATTTCATTGGAGAAATTTTACTTCCGTCCTTATTTTTAAGATGAAAATGAAAAAGCCCCTCTCTTTAAATTTTCTTGTTTAAAGGCCATTTACATAATGAGGAATGAAATGTCAAATATATCCTTTTTAAACGGTCTCCTCCATCAAAGGCCTTCTCTACTTAGGTTTTAAATAGGGCTTCACATATTATATCCATCCATGTTCCATGTTTTTAAAATGGGAAAGTTTTTATTTTTTATTTTTTTTTGTCTCACATATTCATTTTTACCGTAACAACAAAAACTAAATTTTATCATCCTAATTTGAGTTCGAAAGCTTAGTTATTTTAGGCCTCTCATTTTAATCTAATTGTAACTCCACAATTTCTAAACATTCGATGCTTTTTAACTAATAATTGATCGTATGAAATCACACAAGTGCACAATATTATGGACGAGTGATAAAGTGATGAATAAAGTATTGTCTTATGGAGATTATGTATTTAGTCTAGTGTCAATTAAAATTAACCCTAATCGAATTACCAAGTTTCTATTGTCAATTCTATGCTTATTTAGATAATTAAACTAATTATTATAATCCACAAATTATGAAGGTTTCTGTAAAAGGTAGGTTGAATGTTTAAGACTTTGAATTTCTCTCGTTACTTTAATTTAATGCAATTTAATATCATGATAATATGTATGTATTCTTGTTGATCAATGTTTCTAAATTATTTAATATCTTTCTTGAGTAGAATTTAGAATTATTATCTTATCCAACTTTCATATACCTTTTGAAAGATGCGAACATGAAATCAAGCATTAAAACGTTAAAACATCTATTGAAATTATGCAAGACATATGAATATATCTCTATCTTTTATCGGATCTCACAGCGATTGTTATTATATGCTATCCATCATATTATCTCTCTTGATAACTATATAAATCACATAACAATTCAATTAATAGTTAATTAACTATTAATTGAAAAGAATTAAGTCCCATAACAAATATTCAAGAACAAACACATATTGGACATCAAAATATGAAAATTAGATAAAAAAATTCACAACAAGGTTCATCTATTTCTTAATAAATAAAAATTTAACATTACAAAATTACAAGAAATCATAATTATTTTGTAGAACATCAATCGATTTTTTTATAATTGAAGAAAAAGACGACGAATCTTGAAGTTATTGAATTACTTAAACGGTATCTTGATTGCTCCGTTTGCACATCTTCTTTGCCCAAAAATTAAGGTTGGGTCTTTAAATGATTGAATTCTTGTAGCTAGTCTATTGATTTTTCCAAAAGAATGACGATTTGCCTTTCTTTTATTGTAATAATTGACAAAATACATAATATTACAGAGTTATAAAAGGTTATGAGAGTGTTTTGTATTTATAAGGATCGAATTTAGCTTGAAAATCTGTGTCCAATTTGGAGTTCTAGATGAAAAGAACTGCTGGAATTAAAAATTTCAATTTCTGGGGCCTCCAAGCGCAAGCACAATAGTTATGGGTGCGTACGCAACGTTCGGACAAGCTCAGCCCTGCTGATGCAATTTCCATTTTTTCTCACGCCCCCGTGAACTGCTGTTGCGCACGCAACATCCCTGGATTTTCAGTTTTGTGCAATTTGGTCATCGAATTCATTAATTGCTCAGCCCAACTCTTTTTTATTCTAATTTCAGTCCTTCGACTTCCTATTTCACCCAATTGAGTTTAAGAAACTTTAAATCGTCCTTCCCATGTCCGAATCAACTCTTATATATTTGCTATTTGATCCCGATACTCTTCAAACGTTGGATTTAACTTTTGAAACTTATGAATTTCATCCGATTACTCAATTAACACTTCCAATCGATCAATTTCAACCTGGTTAATATTCAAATACTTCAAATCAACTCCAAATAAGATTCAATTTTGCCTATTTCTCTCCAATTGCATTCAAATTTTGGGTTTTCCTACAATAATTGATATTTAAACAAATTAAGTAGTAATCAATTCAATTAAACACCTAAATATTCACTTTTGATGGCAGAAATAGATGTAGAAATTACACTTATCAATAATGATAGCAAAATAGGCTCAATATTGGTTAAATATGCGGAAGTTTAATATTTTAACTCTAAAATCATGTTGAAATTCCTTTCATTACACGGATAGTTTTAAAAACAACATAAAATTATGTACGAATGAAAATTTTAGATTGAAATTTTAACATCAGAGAAAAGACATATTCTTGAAAAATTGATCACTTTAATAAAAACAATTTTAGAGCATGTTTGGTACAGATTAAAAGCCAATTAAAATTAATTTTTTGACCGTTATTCCGCTATTTCAACCGTTATTTTTGAATTCTTCTATCACATATAGGACCCACTTTATCTCTAACGGTAAAAAAATCAATTAACAAAATCCCTACCAAACAAGCACTTAATTTATTAAAATCATTCTAAAACATTTTGACATCATAAATTTCATTAAAGTCTTACGAAATTCATTCTAACTTCTAAATGCAATTTAAATCTTGAATAATTAAAAGTATAAATGTATGCAAAGGAAAATTTGATTCCCTACAAAGTAAACAAAATAATCCGAAAGTTTAAAATACACTTAAAGAAATTCTAATATTATTAATAATTAAAGTACATTATGAGGAGGAAAATGGCAAATCTATCAATCTGATGTCGTCCGGTACACTAATTTCACTTGAAATACATAAATCGAGAATTATTACACAATAAAAAATGATAATTCAAGTAAACGCTACTAAATAATGAGAAAGGCTATATAAGCCTTTAACTATATCATGATTTCTCCGTAACAACATAATTGAAAAGATATGGACAACTAATAGCACTGAGGACCTCACTAAAAATTAAAAAATTAAAATATGACTGTACGAAGAATATTTTGAGATGCATACGCCTCCTTATAATAACTCACCTTTAAAAATCTTTATAAATTTTGGGGAGGTAAAGCTTAGCCGTTGACGTGGACAGACTGTGAAATTGAATGAACATGATTAAATGTGAACGCAGGAGATTACTTTTACATCTTTGATCGCTCTAACTTGATTTGATCTTGTCTAAACCAATGGCTTTTTTTATTCTAATATATATGATTAATTATGAGCTGTCAAATGATCCAAATATTGACATGATAATTTGATCTACTTCGAAAACTAATTCTACCCTCAAGTAATTTACTTCAACAAGCTATAATTCGAATATGACTTATTTGAATTAATTTTTACTTGATCCCATAATTCACCTTTTAAGAGGAGTTTCAAAATGATTTCAATATTGATAGGATAATTCTCACTCCTTCAAATACTTGATTATTTGACCCAATTTAATAAAAATATCGACGTCAAAACTGATTTCAATATCTTAAAATTTTCAAAATATGCCCAAATCGAAATCCTTAGCATTTGGTGATCATTTTCAACATTTAATAAACTTGATTATCACCTTCTTTTCTAAAATAATATCTTTCTATCTATTTACAATATAGTCACTAAACTTTACACTTCCTTTTTTTTTTATTATTTTTTATTTAGGATCAGACCTCGGGTTTAAGCTCATAAAATGCGCTATTATCATTATGAGTCATCAATGCAAAATCTAAAGACTTAAATATAACTACTCTTAAACTTTTTTTTTCATCATTTTATCTTTAATCCTTAAACTTTCTAAAATTCACTATGTAACCCAAAACATGACTTTTCACAAGTAATAATATCTTGATATTATAATTTACACTCCAATAATATTTTCTCCATCAATGGG
>NW_019264725.1:374755-381368 GCF_002742605.1 Olea europaea var. sylvestris
GGTGGTGATCATGGGCGATGGTGGTGGTGACGAAGGCGGCGGGATGTTGTGGACGACAATGGGTAGCAGGGGTTTGGTTTTGGATAGGAGTAGAGGTGGGTTTGGATGGGGATGAGATATGGGTGGAAGATGATGATGGTTTTTTATTTAATTATTTTAATTACTTCTATATGGAAAGAGAGAGTTACAATCATAAATAATTAATAGGTCAAAATCATTTGCTTGGTCAATTATTGAAAAAGTGGATGGATTCCTAGAATTTATACCTTTGGATTTGTGAAATTTTTAATGATAAGTAGAGAAGGAAATGCACGATCATGCAGCAGAAGATGAAGTGGTGGACAGATTTGAAGCAGCCAGTGAGAAAACGGGTGTGAATGAAGAAAAGATGAATGATAAATCAAGAAATGATGAAAATCCGAAAACAGAAAAAGTTCGCAGAATTGTC
This sequence comes from Olea europaea var. sylvestris, assembly GCF_002742605.1. Taxonomy (NCBI): domain Eukaryota; kingdom Viridiplantae; phylum Streptophyta; class Magnoliopsida; order Lamiales; family Oleaceae; genus Olea; species Olea europaea. Next base: position 375,204 of record NW_019264725.1, read on the forward strand.
ATTTAGGTAGTGAAAAAACTTCATTTGATTCCTCAGAACTGATTTAACGTGGTTGTGATTGCAAAGGAGAATTGGGGCTTTTACATAGAAATTGTGCAGAGACCAGGTTTGGCTAGAGAGATCTCAGGTACAGTTCATGATATTTGACGTCTACGTTTCCCACATGAAAATTACTTTTTTTTTTTTTTTAAATGGGTTTTAGATCAATAATAATCTAATGGACAATAAGAGGATTTTGATTAAAATAGAAGCTTTTTAGTTTCTGTCTGGAGTTTCTACTTTCCAGACAGCTCCTTAAATGAGAGGTAGAAAATGGCCCAGGCTTGGTTGGTACGGCTTTACACGACATGGAACTCATTTGCACGGGGCTATTTCGTACCTTGATAACAAGGCTTTACAGGGTTTCAGGGCCTTTTTTTATTTTTTATAATTATATTTTCAAGGAAATCAATAAAAAGAAAAATGAAAAAAAAAGGGGGGTTTTCGACGACAGAAAAACACAGGCCATTCTAATAAGACAGCTTTATAATTGTCCCATTTTAAGGTAATGTCATTCACAACAGTAACAAAAATTTGTGCTGGAAACAGGTCATGGATTGCCTATGTGTGGGTGACCCAACCTGCAAGAGTGGATTAGGAGAAAAAGCAATGCTATTTATGGTGAGCGACTATAGTATTCGCCCTACGTGACATCCCATGCGACAGCTTGTTATTTGATGCATTAATGTGACAGTTTTTATGGACTCAAATAACAAATCAATCCTCAAATAACAAGATGTCACGTAGGGCAACTATTGTAGTCGCTCATTACAAATAGCATTACTCTAGCGGAAATTGTTTAAAGTTGTAATTCCAACGTGTAACTTTCCTTAATCTTCCTCAACTCCCTATAACTCTCCATAACGTGTTTTGTACAAGAGGGAAAGATGGGATGATAAAAAAATGGTGAAAATTCGTCTATAAAAATGCACAATAAATTCAAAGGGCCTATAACAATAGTTTTGGCTAGAAAACTCAAAAATCTTGACCCTTAGATTGTGGATAATGGTTTTCATCCATTGTGCTCAAGATTTAGACTATTTGAGTGTGTTCATTTGATGATTTTGGAGCATGAGAATGTAAGTGATTCAGCCATGAAGATCTTGAGAATTCCTTCTTTACAAGTAAGATTTTATGAATTGAAACTAAGTTGTGGCAAGCTGCAAATTCTTTAAACATGTGGAACACCTGAATAAAGTTATGAAAGGACAACAAAAGTGTAATCAATTCTTTTCTTACCACCCATGTAGTATTTAAGATGGTAAATAAGTAATTCCACATTACTTCTTATGACTAAGCAGCATTGATGAATAACATTACTCAAGTATAAAAGTTCCACATGTCTGCTTTATTATTAAAAAATTAAAATTGCTAGTGCGGGCGCGTTGAAGCTATAAGATATACATGAGTGTTATATGTCCAATCGCTAAAAATTTAATCTATAAATAATGTGTTTCAAGACTTGATTTATCTAAACATACCGTGCTTTGCAGATTGTGTTAAATATGTGGAAACATAGTGAACATAACCAGCAGTTTGGAGAACACCTCAATATTCATGATGGAGAGAAATGAGATGAGACTCTGGTAGCAGCAACTTTAGACACTTCTCGAGAAAGTTCTTGCCAATGTAAGAAGACTTTATGCAACTTTCTAATGACATGCTTGGTACTAGCCTTTATCTTGCCATGGTTCTTTCGTGATGTTATTCTGTAGAGGAGCACTGCATTTGATGTTGTGGTTGGTGGGGGAGTCATTGGTTGATCTTTATAATAACTCACAAAAGATACCAGGACGAGTTCTTTAAGGTTTCATATTCAACACTGTAGTAATTTTTGTATATACAGATATTGCTTCTATAAGAATTGTGATCCAGAATAAATTGAGAATGGTGTCAACTGAATCACATATGAGCATCCCAATTCAGAGCAATATTCAAGGACAAAAACTAAGGGGCTATTCTCTTCGTGTTTGAGTTTTTGGTTTTGAGTTTTGAATTCATTTTGAGTTTTGTGTTTTGAGCGTGTATTTTGAAATTGTTGAAAATATGTTCTTTTTTGTAATTCTCAAAAAATGTTTCTCAAAATGCAAAATTCAAAACGCGTTCTCTTTTTCTTATTCCTTCTCTTTTCTCTGGCCGCATTCTTCTACCTCAAACCGACCACCACCATGAGCTACCGCCTTCTACCTTACAAATCGACCACCACCCACCACCTAAACCACCATATCCCTACATCACTCGAACCCCTCACCTCCCTCTACAACGTTCGATGACTATTTGACCAAGAACTGCCAGAAACAAGGCGCAACAACTGCGCTACCACTCACAGTTTCGACCCTATTAACACCGTCGTTCATGAGTTTTGAAGCCATGGATGGAGTCGTCAGGGGATGGGCAATCGACCGGTGGTAGTGCACGACCATGGGTCGATCGGGCGGCGCCGGAATCTACGACATTGGATTTTGCTGGACGGGCTTTGTGACGGCAAAAGTTTCTGGGTTTAATTGAGATTGATGAATTGATGTTTGTCGGAAATTGGGGCCATGGTTGGGGTCGATTTGTGGTGGGCAATCGATCGGTGGTGCGCAACCTTGGGTGTCGTCGAAGGTTGAGATTCCGACAGAAGCAGTTTGCTCCATATTAGTTTTTGAGGATGATTTTTCATCGATTTTGGTATATGTTTTGGTTGTTGTTTGTGTGGTAATTGAAGAGGGGATTGAGGGCTTCACAATGGTATAAAAGTCCGATGGTTTTGGAAGAGTTTGGCCGGAGTTGAGAGGGTTGGAAAGTGGCGATTTTGGAAGTTTTGGAGGAGGTTGGCAGAAGAATGATGGGGAAATGTTTTGACAGTGATTTACTTGAAAACAGTGTTTCCCGTGTTTTGGCATTTTTGGCAGAGTTTGGCTTGAAAACACTCAAAACGACATTTTTCTCATTTTGAGTTTTCTTCACAATTTTTCTACTTGTTTTTGAAAACAGGAAAGAAAACGTGTTCTCACAATTTTGGAAAATTGAAAATAGAAAACGGCCCGAAAACGGCAAAGAGAACACCCCCTAACTTTTTCATTGGGAACCAAGCATGACGAATTTTTTCTCGAATCTAAGTAGTGCATATTATTTTTCTTTTTTACTTTCCTATCCTCGAAGTACTTTTCTCATTGCCAAAATGTTACGGTCCCCTTCTGAGACAATTGCCTTAGATAATTGCGAACATTTACAGATCACTTGATATGTACATTTTTGTTTTGAATCGACCATGTTTGAAGATCCTACATGGAGAAGTTATATTGATTCTACATGCAGAAGTTGAATGCTTAGAAGAAGCCATATCCATCACTCAAGAATTTGTGAAGAAACTTTCATGATTTGTGTCGACGAAAGAAACTCAGAAAGTATAAGATCTTTTAACTGGAGTAGCAAAAATAATCGACTGAATTATGCGCAAGTCTAATTAGTAAATATTTTGTTGAATCTTGGTACTAAATTACCTTTGTCAAGGGCAAATGAAGGGGATATGATCTTAAGCTAATGATATCCTCACCTCATGAAAATATTGAGATTTCATTTGCTACAACATCTCACAGCAAATTAAGCAAATACATAAATGTCATTTAACTTATTTTACAATAACTCCATAAAATTATTTATTCATCAGATAAATTACTTTACGTACAGCAGCAATGGAAGCAAAACAGAGCTTAAAAATCTTTCGATTATTTCCATGTTTTCTGCAATAGGAACATGTAATAAGCTTCAAATAATCATCTTATTGTGTTATCGTTTGATGGAAAAATTAATTGTGACAAATAAACATACCTCTTCGTCTTATTCCACCTCAGATATTCTTTAACAAGATTCCATTTTAATCTTCTTGAGCCTTGTTAGAACATCTTTCATAAGTAGCCTCTCCTCAGACAAATCAGTTGTACATTCTAGCGCTAGTCCCATGACCGATTTGAAGCAGCTCTCTTTGGCTCGAATATTGTTGTCAATTGCATTTACTAGATCCACATCCACTATGTCCATTATTGTATCTGGAAATGATTCAAACACCCATCTCCTCATGGTGAACTCTCCAACAAACATATCATCTGTTGGCTTCTTCTTGGTAAATGTTTCCATCAGCACGATCCCATAACTATAAACATCTGCCATAGGTGATATTATTCCTGCCAATCCATACTCTAAAAAATTGGCATATATGATAAAATTAGCATGTGAAATAGTAAATGACATATTAATAGACAATTCGATTAACATTTATGAATAATTATGTATATATTATTTAATCAATACATAAACAGTTGACAAAACCATTTACCTGGAGCCATATATCCAATGGTGCCCAATGTCTTGCTCATCGAAATTCTCTGGTCTTCAGAGAAAAGCTTGGCAATGCCAAAGTCTGCAACATGGGCAACCATATCTTCATCTAAAAGTATGTTGTTGGGCTTCAAATCACAATGGACAATTGGAGAGGGATACCCATGATGTAGATACTCCAGTGCACATGCCACGTCTATCATTATTTCCAACCTTTGAGCTATATTCAAGAAATAGTTGCTCGAGGACAGCCATTTGGTAAGGTTTCCATTCGGCATATATTCCAACACCAAGGCTTTAAGATCAAGATTAGAGCAGCTAGTAATTACCTTGATAAGATTTCTATGACGAATTTTGCCTAGTATTTGGCACTCTGTATCAAAAATCCTGTTTGCACCTTCCAAATCTATATTAAAAACCTTAATAGCAGCGATCATACCATCTGAAAATATACCCTTGTACACTGAACCAATACTACCTTTGCCAATTAGATTCTCTTCACCAAATTTATTCGTGGCGTTTAGAACTTCGTCATATGAAATCCTCTTGATAGTGGTAGGGGAAGTAGACTGAGCTGCAAGAAGTGCATTTCTGCTACGACATCTTATTAAATAAACTACACTAATGGCGAGACACAATACCGCAGCAATTGATGGCAAAATGTACTTCAAAACTCTATTCTCGATAGATAATCTAGTTCTATTATATTTGCATGGCTTGACCTTAAATTGAGATGCTCCACAAAATTCTCTATTGTTTATAAAAAATTCTGATGTAAAGTTCTTAAAAGGCCCTCCATTTGGAATTTCACCACTAAGTTCATTGAACAACGCGTTAAAATACTCAAGATTTTTAAGTGTCTCCAATGTCTTGGGATTACACCAGATAGATTGTTTTGGGATATATCCAAGTATTCCAATGCAATCAAATTAGCAAATGAATCTGGTATATGACCGTTTAACTTATTGTTTGATAATATCAAAGTTTCCAAAGTAACCCAAAAGTAGTCGAAATTTCACCTGACAATTGATTTCCTAATAAATGCAAGTCTAGCATGGTGTTTATACTTCCAATTTCTGGAGGCACAGAACCAATGAACATATTATATGACAACTCAACAATTCTGAGGTACTTGTTAGTCCATAACTCTGATTGTATAGTTGAAGTCAGCTTGTCGTAATCTAAAAAAATTTCTCGTAATGAAGTAAGCTTTCCAAAGCAACTCGACAGCTGTTCAGAGAGCTTATTTTCTCTCAAATTTAGATGGTACAAATTTTCAATATTGAAAAAGTTGGCAGGTATTGGTCCCATTAGTTCATTTCTTCCAATTAAGAGGCTTTGTACTCTCATTAATTGCCCTAGTGCATCAGGAACTGTTCCTATTAAGTCATTGCCTATCAATTCCAACAAGATTAAGTTGTTGAAATTACCAATTTCATTTGGAATCAGGCCTTTGAGACCACAATTATTAGGAACGAAGATTTCAAGAGATGCCGACAAATTACCTAAGCCAAGGGATTTTGGAAGTATTCCAATAAAAGAGTTGTTTGAAAAAATTATCCTCTTCAAGTGTCTGCAGTTACTCAAAGGAGCAAGAAAACCCAGTTCCCGCATTGACGGATCGTTTGTCAACTGATTATCTTGAAAGTTTAGAAATTGGAGTTCTTGAAAATTCCCAAGAGCATGGGTACAGGTCCACTCAATGAGTTGTCACCAAGATCCAAAAGGGCCAATTTAGAATTATTTAAAATAGAGCTTGGAATTTCTCCACTTAATCGATTATTATTAAGAAAGAGAATTTGA